>NC_063222.1:4218687-4323687 GCF_020740725.1 Corvus hawaiiensis
TGCGCCCAGAAATGCGCCGCGAATTTCGCAGCCCGCGCCAGGACCCCCTTGCCCAGAGCGGGGGGCGGCGGGCGGGACCTCCCCGGGCGGGACCCTCTCGCTCCGGCACCGCATCTTCCTCAGGGAAATCTGCCCCCCTCCCACGCGGGATCCCCCGAGCTTCTCCCCACCCCCAGCAACCGCTGATGCTCATATGGGACCCGCAAACAAAAAAAAGTGGGTGCAGGCGGCCCCTTCCCCCAGCTGCCCCCCCAGGGTCGCCTGCGATGTGGCCCCTTCTCGGGGACCTCCGTGCCACGCGTGGGCCCGGCGGCCCGGCTGGACGCTCGCCACGGGCCGGGGCTGGGGTGCTCGAGCGCTGCTCGCCCCGACAGGCACCCGCGGGCTTGGCCGTGGCCGTGGTACGGTGACAGGCGCGGAAACTTCTTTTTTACCCCACTTTTTGCGTGGAAACAGCGCTATCGGCAGCCCCGCGGAGCTGCCGCGCTCAATATCCGCGGGGGAAATTCTCCTGGAGCCGCTGCCCCTCTCCCCTCTCCTCAGCACCGTGTGCTTTCCCCTCCGACGGTTAAAACACAAAATTCCCGTCGCTTTTATTGTTTCTTTTCAAATTCTTCGAAGGAGGGGGAGAAATTGTATCGCTCGTCATCCCCCGCCAAGATTAAACGAGAGGAGCCGGGCGTCGTTCTCAAAAATCCGGGTAGCAAATCGTTCGGGAGGCAGCGATGGCTCGCAGGCTCTGCCTGCTCCCGAAAAGTCTTTCCAATCAGCTAATGTTGCTTCGCAATATTAATGATAAAAAATCGGCAGCCCGGCTTTCATTGGCTGCTTCCTCGCCGTGCTGCAGCACACACAGCTCCATCAGCTCGGGGCAATTCGGGCTCCGGTTTGTTCATTTACATCCCATAAATGCCCCCACTAGAAGGAAAAAAAAAAAAAAATAGGAAAAGAAAGATTTCCTTCGAGATTCCAACGCTTCCGTCCTTAAATACTTAAGTACTTCCATTTTCCCCCTAAATCCTTTGTCCTGGAAGGGCATCTGTTGCAGTAGCACGTCCCCCGGGGTTGGATTTTATAAACTTTGTACCCTTTTTTGGGTTTGGGTTTTTTTTCTTGGGGAGAGCAGCAATTTCCAGGGTGGTGACTGAAATCCGTTCCTCCTCACCAGCTTGTTTAGACACCAAAACTAATGGTGCGATTATTATTCCTGAATGATATCATGGTAATGCAGAGAGATAAGAACGGCCTGATAGGAAAACATTAAAAATATATTCTTGGAGATAGTTCATTTGGAGTAACTTTAAATTAGATGAGATCATGTAGCTCGAGATCCAGTATCAGCATAAATAGAGCTGTATTTCTGCCTTCAGCCTCCTCCTCCTCCTCGCAGGAATCACGGTTGGGCTTGCAGCTGCCAAAAGTGAGAGGTGAAGAGCACCTAGAATTTGAAAATACCCCCGATCCAAACTTTATTTAGGAAATAATGGATCTTTAAATAACTTTTTTTTTTTTAATGCTTCAGGTGCTTGGGAAAGGGAGGGGATTTTTAATTGATTTTTAATTGAAGGAAGCCCGTTTTGGAAAGACTTCCAGATTTCTGGGGCTTTCAGAAGCACTGAGGACACAGGTCCCGCTTGCTGTTCTGCGGGACCTGGTGAGATTCCCATCGCCAGGAATGCTTTTTCCAAATACCCAGAATTAGCTCCGTGCACAGAATCCCAGCAGGCATCGCCAGGGATGGTTATATTCCTGCTTTTCCCTCATATCTGGTTATTTTACATGCAAGTGCACACATACATTTCGTTATGCGTGTGCCACATATTAAAAAAAGACCCTTTTAATCACATGCCATCAAATAATATTTTCTGGGAGAGATATATGGAAAATATATGCACAGAGCAGCTCATCCGGGCAGTAGCACTGATGTGTTCACAGATACTGTGCAGAACAGACCAGATACTTACAGGTTATTCTTTTTGCATTTTTTCTGTGTTTCTTGCTCAATTTCATCCCCCCAACCCTGGAAAAAAAGCATTTTTTCGACTCCAGCTATAAACAGTTACAGGGATCCAGCCTCCTGCACGGAGAGATTTAATGGAGCAGGTCGCTGCCCTGTGCATCCCTGACAGAAGAGGGGAGCAGTGATGGATGTGGCAGATTGGATCATCCCGCGAGCTGCTTGCTCTCGCTGGCCACAGGAGATGCTCCCTGGGAAGGCACCACGTTCCGTGGGAGAGAGCTGGAGAATAACTTGCTTCAAAACTAAAGATTCCCCGCGCATTAGGACCTGGTTTATGACCTGAGGCAGAAGTTTACAGCCCTTTCCAGACCTAATTTTTGTCCTGTACGTTTTATCCGTGTGTGACCCTACCTGATCCCACCCCACCCCTGTGCTCGGTGCATTTAGATCTCATTCCTCACAGGTGATCTGTCCACTGCTGCTCTTTTGCAGCACCATTTATTTTTGTGGCTTGCTGTTGATGAGGAAAGTGATGGATATTTGGGGGGATTTCCCTCCTGGATCAGGCTTCCTGCAGGTGACAACCCTGTGGTGTGGCCAATCACCCTGGGGAGCCACCAGTGCTGGGAAACCTGTGCCCTGCTGGCTCTGTGGGCAGGTCCAGCACTCTTCACCAGGGTGAAGGTCCTGATCAGTGAGCCAGTGCAATGCCTGACAGGAAAAATATGCCTTGAATTACATCAGCCTTCCCAGAGCATCAAATTCAGCACAGTTATGGAATCACAGAGTCATAGAAGGGTTTGGGCTGGAAGGGACCTTTAAAGGTCATCGAGTCCAAGCACTTTGCGATGAGCAGGAACACCTTCCACTAGAGCAGGTTGCTCTGAGTCCCACCCAACTCGAATGTTTCCAAGAATGGGGTGTCCACCACCTTTCTGGGCAACCTGTGCCAGGGCCATCCTCACTGTGAAACTCTTCTTCCCTCTGTCTCTCCCACACCCCCAGTTCTCTGTGTGTCGCTGTGTGGAAGTGCTGCAGTGAGCAATGAGAGTGCAGCCAGGCCAGCAGCCTCTTGGGGTGACATTGCTGTCACTGTGGAGGACACCACGCTGTGGCAGAGAGCGCCAAAACTTCTCCCAGGAATCAGGCAGCAGCTTGGACTCCATGGACTCCCCAAAGAGTCTCTGGGAACCACCCTGCTGGAGGCTCCTGAGGCAGTGCCACCTCCGTGCCACCTCCTGAGGCCTTCCCTTAGCAACTTCAGCAGTTAAACAGTGAGTGGCTGAAGAGTCGTTCATCCTTCCCAGAGTGAGAAATGCCTGGTGGGAACCCACTGGCATTCCCCTCCCATGCTGCAGAACCCAATGGGTGCATCAGCCCACCTGCCCAGGCAAGGGTCCCTGGAGCCCCCCCTGGATTTTGCTTTCCCTGCAGCAGCAGCAGGAGGCAGAGCTGACGAGTCTCTCCAGTAAATGAGTGCATTCACCACGGCCATGGATGTAAACCCGGGGGCTTGACACGGCATTGACTTCCCAGATATTGTATGGCCAGGGAGCCTCAGTCATTGTCAGCGGCATGAAGGGAAGGATAAACGACCTGAGCTCACGAGTGCAGAGCAGGCTTGTAAGGAGAGGCAGTATCTTTTATTAGACCAACTGATACAGTCAGGGAAAAAAAACCCCGACAGGTTTTCAAGCACACGAGCTCTGAAATAGAAGCAACAACTTTCAAGAAAAGTGCCAAGGCTGAACTGTTTATCTCTGGCACTGCCCCGCCTCCGCTCCTGGGGAGGCTGACGGCTTCATCGCCGTGATCCAGCCGTCCTCCCTGGGCTGGGATGGAGCTCTGGAATGGGATTGCTCCCTCTGATCCAGCTGTCCTCCCTGGGCTGGGATGGAGCTCTGGAATGGGATTGCTCCCTCTGATCCAACCATCCTCCCTGGGCTGGGATGGAGCTCTGGATTGGGATTGCTCCCTCTGATCCTGGGCTGGGATGGAGCTCTGGATTGGGATTGCTCCCTGTGATCCAGCTGTCCTCCCTGGGCTGGGATGGAGCTCTGGAATGGGATTGCTCCCTCTGATCCTGGGCTGGGATGGAGCTCTGGAATGGGATTGCTCCCTCTGATCCAGCCATCCTCCCTGGGCAGGGATTGAGCTCTGGAATGGGATTGCTCCCAGCCACACATCAGGTGTGGAGAAACACAAGTCCAAAGCTAGAAGAAAAGCTCAGGGTAAGAAGTGAAGTGCCCTGCTGGGTTTGGTGTGTCAGGTGAGCTCTGGAGTAGCTTTTCTCTGGGTGGCTGACATGAAAGAAGCCCGTGGAAAGCACGTGGTGCTCAGGCAGACATGACCAGCTCTGTGTTCTGCAGACAGAGGATACACCTAAAATATTGTCTTGTTCAATAACATGAGCAATGGAGATCTGGCCACGATGCCAATGGGCAGAAGAAAATACTCCTTCTAGTGATATGTGTGACTCTCAATATCAGTTCAAAGGCTCAGGTTCCTGCAAATCCGTGTCTTGTCCCCCAGTAGCACATTTTGCATTTGGATATCTGAATGAGACCAATGATGTTTAAAAGCAGCCACCACCGATGTCTCTGAGTGTTGTGGTGCTGGAGCTTCAGAACCATCTGCTGTTTTAGTGAAGGGTGGTTAAATTCACATCCACTCCATTTATTTTGGATCTGTCAGCATCATGCCCAAGGTGGAGGAGGCTTTTTCTGTCCAAAGTGCCCTGTTTGGTCAGTGTGGCCCCTCTCGTGGAACACCTGCCCGCTCAAACACAGCCAGGCCCTCAGCACAGTCAAGCTCCCCACCTGAATGAACCAAACCATACAAGAACCATAAAGTGTCTTCCCTGCTCTTCTCACAGACCCTGATGTGGCAGAAACACAAAGCCTGTGAGAAGGTAGCACCTGAGACCTGTCAAAGATCTGATAAACAGCCAATTTATCCTATCGAAGGGTCTCCAGACCTCTCCTCACTACTCCCACCACTGTTCTCAGGGCGAAGTTCCAGGGGTGGATTGGGGTGTTTTAAGCACTGAAGGCCATTTCTTCCCCATGACACATTCCTAGGCTAATGGGAATCCTGGGAGCTCCCAGGACCACCAATGGCTGACTGCTATAATCCTGGGGAAGTTGTTTGTCGTGTGGTCCAAAGTGATCTGGAAAAGCTCCAGAGCACCTAGGATTTAAGCATGGTCCTGGATTTCTGGAGAAGAACCACAGCTGTAAGAGATGCTCCGTGTTTTCCTCTGCTCCATGGCAGTAAGAGACAACCAGAAGTGACAGATGCTCTCCTGCCTCAAGCCTGGTACCCTCTGAAGCCTGTGCAAAGCACACCGAAGGATCTGACGCTGTGGGCAGAACCGAGCCCGTGTGCAAACACAGCTTTGGGTTGAACCCAGGTCTGAGCAGCCACTCGGTGCTGCTGTTCAGGGAAAACTCAGCCCTGCCACTGACCTCACCGAGTGAGCCAGCTCTAGGAAAACCACAGGGCACACAGTATCCACCCAAAGAGTCTGAAAAGGCAACAGCTTCCATGCAAACACTGTTTACAGGAGCCCAGATGCCTCTGAGATGTCTTTTGTTTCTTGCCAGATGTTTGTGGTGGCATCTTGGAGCAAAGCTCCTCCCTGTCCAGGAACTGCCCTCAGAGGCGCAGCAGAACAGAGCTCCTCGAGCAGGGAAGGTCTCCCCGTGCTGCACGTACACTTTGTGTAGAGGCTGGGTTTGCTCTGAGGTGTCAGCTGGGAGCCAAACACCCTGGCAGAGATCGTGGTCTGGTGGGGAGCCAGCAGTGGGTCCCCAGCACTAAGGGGAAGAGCCCCTGGTGTCCTCTGCAGGCCTGCAGAAGCCATTCCTCAGAGGGAGTAGCAGGACTGCGGTCTCCAGCCATGAAGTGGTCTCCAGCACCCTCCTTGGGCATGGGAGTGACCTCCTGCCCAGCAACGCTGGGAAACAAGTCTGGAGAGCCAGGAGAGAGGGAAACATCGTGCCGGACTCAGAGGGATGGAGGCAGCAAACATTAGGATGGAGAAGTCCCAAATCCTTGGAGCCAGTTGGAGATCCCCTTTGGCGGGGGTTGCAGCCTGGCTGAGATCCACCAGTGCTGCTGCAGGACTGGCATGAGGGCTGGGAGCAGAGCTGGAGCTTCCAAAGGCATTCCTGGTTTGTGCTGGACATGCCCTCTCCTGCCCTCCCCAGCCTGGTCCTGCTCCTTCAACCACCACATCCCTGACTCAGGGCCCTTCTTGCCTGGCAAACAGATCCCTCCCTCCACAGGAAACTTTGGGGGAAGTCTCAGGAACCAACTTTGGGGGATGGTACAGATTGCATGATCATGGCTTGAGGAAATTATTATATTTTTAATTGAATTTTGTGTGCTATGCACAGATACTACAGTAGTGGGCCCTTTATCAATTGTTAACACGAATACTAATGAATACTAATGCTAATCATTTGTTTCTGGAAACAAATACAAAGATATTTGATGAGGGGGGAAAGAAAAAAAAAAACCTCTCTGAATTTTAACACCAGAAATAATGAAATGCATTTCAGGCCGGTGGTGGCAGAAGACAAAACCCCACAGTTACAGTTTGGTGACACTAAACGTGAGCTGCTCGCATTAACGCCTCTGGCACAGCACGGCCTCCAGAAATGACTCAAGGAACAACTTCAACAACCTCGGCCCAAAACTGCCGCGGGAGCTCCCCAGGAGCCACGTGAGGGCAAAGGCTGCGGGGCACAGCCGGGATTCCTCGGGGACAGGGATTGGGATGGCTCGGTGCCCACGAAGCGGTGCGGCCGCTCCGTTCTTTATCCCTTGCGCTGATTTACAAGGCACCCATCTCCCTCAAGCAGCTGCTTGTGCTTTACGAGGTTTGCAGATGAAAGCCAACGCTATTTCCACCCACCCAGCCCAAACGGGGAGGCGCGCTCAGTAACCCTTTCCTAACCCTGGAGCCAGGGATACTGCGGGATACAGTTTAGCCGGCAGGAGATTCCAGGAAGGGCAATTAATGAAAGGCTTGGATGGAAATTGCCTTGTATCTCGTTCCAAACATGGCCATAGAGCTTTGCACTGGGGCAGGGGAGGCAAACGTTAAAGGCAGGGCCTGCTCTGGAGCACACCCAGTCTGCAGCACCTGCAAATTTCTCCCCCAGGATAAATAACTGAGATATCTCCGTCATTCCGGGCTGTTCAAATTATTCATAGCAAATAAATTACCAGGTGTATTTAGTCTGTTGTCGTCGTCCCCCCCTCCTCTTTTCCTACCCGCTCATGAATCACTTGGAAATAGATTCTGATTTCTGCAAGTGTGTCTATTAGTCATGATAAGGAGCCGTGGCACAGCTCAGGCAAAGGCGGGTGGCCGAAGGCTCGTTACTGGCCAGGTATCTACATCTCGGTGGTGATTCAGGTCCTTGGCTGCTGCTTCTGAGACCGATTGGTGTTTTTTTCCCTTCCTTTTTAATGAACCATGGGAGAAAGAGGAAGGACCGCAGAGATGCTCGGCACAAACCTGCTCCAGCAGGCAGGAATCCCCTGCTCCTCCTACAAATGGGGCTGCTCCAACACAGACCGTGACCCCTGTGGGGATGGTGGTCCTCGCCGAGGCCGCTCTGACCCTCAGGCATGTTGGTATCCACCAGTGCATCCCATATCCGAGCTTTCACGGCAGCCAGCCAGTGCTGCCCGTGCGCCTCCAAGACTCATCACACCTGGAAGTTGTCCTCCACTGCCCGCCAGAACATTCCTGGGAAGATGCACGAAGAGCGTTTTGTTCCCTCCTGTCACAGGCCCAGACTCTGCCCATGGGAAGCCGTGGATCGGCCCCATCTCCTCTGCTCGAGCCCTTTGCCTCCACAGGCAATTCCCGCCCCAGCAGACAGAACGAGGTTGCCCTGGTGCAATTCCAGCGTTCCGCTGGCTACGGAGAGAGGGAAAACTTGTTACCGCCCAAATACAATCCGCGCACGCCCAGCTTGGGCAGCCTGGAGAGGTGCGGAGATGCAGGTGGGAGGAGAGGAGGAGGAGGAGGAGGAGGAGCTGTGGCCGCCCTTCCTCTGCGGCACGTGGCGCTCAGGTTCCAGGGAAAGGGAGACGTGTCTGATTACTGGGCAAACAATAGTGAGCAGTGCTATTTAAACACATCCAATTACCGCTGTTATTCAGTGGGCAGAGGCCGATGCGAGAATGCAAACACAGGGAGAGCACAGAGGTCTCTGCTGGGGAAAGCTATAGGAGCCTTGTAACTCTCCCCTCTGAAAAGGGATTTAATCAGCAGCTGCTCACTGGCAGGGCAAGGAGGAAGAATGAGCGCTTTGTGCACAGCACTGACTTTTCCCACTCCCTGGGGCACGCAGATAACTCCCCCGATCACCTCCCTCCCCTGGGAAGCGCTGCTTGATGGCACAGATCGGGCTGCTCCATCCAGCCAAGCACCGCCCGGGCCGTAAACCCGAAAGAAACATCTTCATTTCCCTCTGCTGCTCCAGCTCTGCTGCGATCCACAGGTTTGTGATGACCAAGAGATCCCTCAGGCCCACCAGAGGTGCTCCCCACCGCCCTACCCAGGCCGTGCCATCCTGTCCGCTCCCAGCCAGGGATGGGTTCAGCTCGGCCCTTTGGTCTCCGCGGCCCCTGCCCAGGCAGAGACATGGAGTTTTTAGACCAAAGGAGTTGCCCCTGGCCCGTTTTACCAGGATCAAGGGAATTTAGCATCAGTCAGCTCAGTGCCTCCCTTCCGGCCGCAGTGACACGAGCGGCCGCGTTACGAGTCTCTCACGGCCTCCTTCTGCCTCTCTCATCCGCTTCTGCAGCCACTGGCGTCCCTAAATCCCAGCGGAGCAGTTTCCGAGAGACGAGCCCCCCCCCCCCAGCCCAAAGGACTCCATCTGACCCCTCGGCATGAGGAAGGTTCACTGCAGACGAGCAAACCGGTCCCACGTGCTCCTCAAATGGAGGAATTTCGCCGATTTTATAGGATTAACTCTCTCACCAGAATCACAGGTGATTATTGCTCCCTTCGGTGCTTTCACATGGCTTGGAATAACGCCCCAGGGATCCATAACAATTAACCGACTTCAGCATCTCACGCTGCCGTCAGTCAGAGACACAGGAGGAGAGAGCCTCCAAAATGAATCAAAGCAGAGGGAATAAGTAGTTTAGTCCTTCTCTTTGCTGTTATTCCCATCTTAACACCGGAGTTTTCCCCCGTGGGATGACAACAATTTCTGCTTGAGCAGGAATTCACTGGGATAAAGTGAAGTTTTGCACTTTTATTTCTGTGCATGCGCTGCTCTTCAGTGACACGTCCCCAAAACTAACTCCAAAGAACAGGAGAAGAGAATCTTCCTTCTTGGGTGGCTTCCTCTGCCCTCGGGAGCATCCGAGCACGGTTCTCCCCCAAGGCTGAAGATGTGCTGAGTCCCGAGGGGAGGCAGCTGGGCTGTGCCAAGACTTCTGCTGATCCCATCGCTGCCCTGACACGTGCGGGGAGCGCCGTGTTTTCTTCCGTTTACAGAGAAAGATTCTTTCCCAATTAATCAGTCCTGGTCGTGTATTTAATTGCTGCCCAAGGACTCTCTCTGAGTCATGCCATGCTTTAGTCGTTACCTGTCAGGTTCGTGGCGCTGCCGGGGTCACAATCCAGGATCTCAGGGCAGAATGGTCCAGGGATAAAGTGGGATGGGAAGGAAGCCCCCCCGGCACATCCCCAGGTGAGAACTGCTCCTGCCTGGCAGCAAAAAGACTGCAAAAATGTGATCTGCTCCAGGTGATCTTAAGTCCCTTCCAACCCAAAACATTCCATGAATCTATGAAAATGGATTGCAAAAACCCTGCCCGTTTCCATTTTTCTGTTGCAGCTGCACAATATTTGTCTCGAGTCCTATTCCCTTGGAAGGTTTTTTTATTCTAATACAGGAATTTTTCAAGGATGCAAATGCATTTTCTGTTTCCCTTGCAAACCAGGAATGCTTCTCTGCGGGAAATTTTCCATTTAAAATAGAATGGCCTTACCGATATTCCACATTTTGAAATCAGCAATAAATCACGCCTCAAAAAAGAGAAAAAAAAAAAAAAAAAAAAAAAGGAAAGGAAGAGGGAACAGCTGCAAATCCAAATTAGGGTGAAATTCAGGGACTGTAGTGGGGATGGCAGTGTTTATCTACTTAAAGGTGCTTTTAAGGAAAATAAAAGCTCTAAAACACTCGAGCCACAACATTTTGGCATCGCAGCTCAAATAAAGGCAGAAGCAATGGGGGCCTGCAGAAGGTCATGCCCAACATCCTGGTGTGACAAGGCAGCAATTTCCCCAACCCAGCGTGGGGCTGGTGGCACCAACCACCTTTGTAAAACCCTCCCACTCCCACCGGTGTCTGGGGAAGGTGTGGATGGCATGGGCAGGTCCCGGCCGCTCCGAATAGCTCAGTGCCACTGAAGTGAAAAGGAGCAGCCCCAGACAGCAGCAGCCACGGCTGGAGCTGCCAATCCAAACTGCCTGGGACGGGGAAACAGCACAGCAACTCCAGAGCCTCGAGGGGAGGATCCACGTGTCAGGCTATGGGGAGGTGCCAGAAACACTTTAGGATGTGCTGATAGAGGAGCAGAGTTGAAAAGTCTGCAAGAATAAGCCTGAGGGATGTGCCCAAGGTGGAGACTCAGCGGTGGGAGGGCCCAAGGAGAGGGTGCATCCATGTGGGTGTGGGTATCAGGGAATCAGAGAACCATGGAATGGTTTGGGTTGGAAGGGACTTGAAGGCTCATCTGGTTCCAATCTCATTCCATGGACAGGGACACCTTCTGCTGGCCCAGGTTGCTCCAAACCCCGTCCAGCTTGGCATTGGGCACTCCCAGGGACGAGGCATCCCATCCACAGCTCTGCCCTCTGGCAACCCCGAACCCCACACCCAAGGGCTGGGGGATGCCCATCACCGAGCTCCCGCACTCGTGTGGAGTGGCAGAGCTGTGCCACGGTCTCAGGTGACACAGGTCCTTCCTGAACCCCTGACACAGCCCCCAAACCCTGCAGAGAGGCCTTTGGAGAGCAGGGAGTGAGCCTGGGAAGCGCTGCCTGAGGCTCTGGCTGCTCAGCCTCTGTTTCCCTCAGTGCCAGCCGGGCAGCTCAATCTTTGCGCCGCGCTTTGAAATCTCCCCGGCGACCTCCCAGCGGGAGGAGAGGGGTTGTGATCCCCTTCTCCCTCCTCCTCCACGTGAGCAGGGCTCACCCCGCTCCTGCCTGCCCGCCGGGACCAGGAGGGGCTGCTGCAGGCTGGGCTGGGCATCTTTTCTTTGAAGTGGAGTGAAATCCTAAAGCTTTCATTCGGAGAGTGCAAATCACTGCTAAAAGCTCTCCCCTCTCTGACCCCCATCTAGGAAACTCTAATCCAGCCTCACCGGCTTCACCGGTTTCCTTTTGTTTTTTGGTTGTTTCTGTTTTTCTTTCCAGTGTTGACCTTCGTTTTCAAGCACGGCTGGCTCCAGCTGGGAACAAAACCACAGCCCCCTTCAACCAAGAGGTTCATTATTTAATTAATTATTATTATTATTTGACACTGTTTCCCCTATTTCTGCACGGTGAACACACTCTCCAAAGCCCCCGGTGCTGGCTGCCCGGTTTGGATTAGCTAAAACCGGTTTCTGCCGAGCATTACTGAGGTCACTTCGGAGCTCGGAATGGGGATGATGATAATCAGGGGGCTCTGATAATCAGGGCGCTCGTTAGGCTCTGCTAATGAAAGGGAGCGGATCATTCCCGTTGTCACACAGCCCTGAATCCATGCAAACCTGGAGTGCGTGGAGGGCAGCGGCCATGGGACCACCACAGCCGCGGTCATGGTCCTGTGTGACGGCTACGGGACAGGTCCGTGGCCACCAGGACAAGGCGACAGCTTTCCACAGTGACGGAGGAGCGGAGGACTAGACATTTTCCTTGGCCTTGCAAGCAAATCCAGGAATTCCTGACTTTTCCACGACTGCCGGGCTTTCCTCCAGGGCAGGCGGAGCTGCCAAATCGCGGCTTTCCCGGCGCTAATCTGGGGAGCCGGGGCGATTAGCGCAGAGTCGCCCCGGGGCCCGGGGGAGCGCAGGACGCATCGCTGCACTCGCCGCTCCTGCCTCCCGTGGCCCCCGCCGCGCTAAGCGCGTTATCTGTGCTGGCCTTGTCGGGAGCCACAGCCCTCGGAGACGCAGCTGGAGCCCGGGCCGTGCCGCAGCCGGGCTGGGCGAGCTGGCCGGGAGAGCTGGAGCGCTGCATCAGCCACTGCTGGTCTCACCACGTGCGTTTTCCCGGGAGAAAGCACCAGGCTGGGAGCGCTCTCGACCCCGTGGGATAATGTTCGATGGTAGTATTGCCTGTTTGTGCCTGCGAGGGGATAAATCCTGATAAATCGGCCTGAATTTAAAGCAAAATGAGGTTCCAATTGCCTCCCTGCATCCTCCCCACTCTGCTGGTGCAGACCCCACAAACTTGTGTTGGGTGCCTACAACCAAAACACAGACTCACCCTGTGCATTAAGGCTACACCACAAGGATTTTGCACGTGCTCTGATGCCTCTGGTGTCTTCTCCAAGGGTCTCCTGCTCTGGAGTGTTCTTGGAGCTGCTCCTTCTCTGCTCCTCTTGCTCAAGCCCCAGGTGCTGCTGGCCCTGAGCCTCCTCCTCCTCTCCAGCTCCAGGCACAGTGAGGTGACACTTTTGTTGTTCCTTACTCTCAGCTTTGCCTTTAGATCTGACATCAAGGTGGCCACTGGGATTAGCAGTCTCCTCCTGCTCCGTTTTGTCCCACTGCTCCAAGCTTCTGGATTTCATCTCCTTCCTCATTGCCTCCTTACAACAGAACAGCAACGTTTCCAAAACCTTTCACACAGCTGGAGGCCTGACTCGCAGCTGTTCCTCCCAACACCTCGAAAAGGCAGTTTGCCCTGAGCCCTCGTGTGACAGCAGCACACATGGATGAGTCCAGAGCAGCACAGATCGGGAACTCCTGTGTCCTTGTGCAGCAGGAGATGATGACAGGGCGCTGCTGTCCCTGGAGCAGAGGACAAAGCATTGCTCCTCTTCCTCAGTGATGTCCCTTCCACGGCGAGTGCCCTCAGTGGGGAGCAGGCAGGACCTTGCCCTGTGCTCTGAGTCAGCCCTCCAAGAGCCGGCCTGGAAAATGCAGAGCTTCCCTCATATTAAAATCCAACTCGCCCCGTGTCTTGGGTCCTCTCCTCGCTGATTTCCAGCAGGGTGACGTGGCTGATCTCCGGCTGCACTTGGCTGTTTTCCTTGTCCTTTTTAGTGACTCTTTAATACTTCGGATTGTTCATGTTTCATTTTATCTTCTTATTTGTTTTCCCCTAATGCCAACCTTCTTTCATCTCCCTAGGACTTCCTCTCCTCTCCGTGCTTTCCCTGACCAACTCTCCCTTTAGCTTCTTATTTTTCCCTCTAAGTATTCTTTTGCTGATTTGGTGCTGTACCAAATCACCTTAGGGCTTCCTGCTTGTCTGAAGGGCCGAAACGAGTGTGAGCTTGGATTGCTCTGCCCCATGCCCGATCCACCCCTGGCAGCATCCCTCCCTTCCCTGGGGAGCACCACTCCCACCCTGGGAGCATCAGTCCTATCTGGGAATATCAATCCCATTCTGGGAGCATCACTCACCAGCCAGGGAGAGGACCACTCCCTCCCCAGGAGCGACACTCCCATTCCATGGAGCATCACTTCCACCCCGGGAAAAGTCACTCCAGTCCTCAGGGTGTGTCACACCCTTCTCTGGGTCACAGCACTCCCTTCCTCGGAGCGCATCGCTCCCGCACTGAGAGCATCCCTCCCTTCCCTGGAGAGCTTCACTTGCACTCTGGGAGCATCACTCCCACCCCGGGGAGCATCACTCCCACCCCGGGGAGCATCACTCGCCCGCCGAGGCGCATCGCTCCCTCCCCAGTGTCCATCGTTCCCTTCCCGGTGTCCATCGTTCCCTCCCCAGTGTCCATCGTTCCCTTCCCGGTGTCCATCGCTCCCTCCCAGGTGTCCATCCTCCACTCCCAGGTGTCCATCGCTCCCTCCCCGGTGTCCATCGCTCCCTCCCCGGTGTCCATCGCTCCCTCCCCAGTGTCCATCACTGCCTCCCAGGTGTCCATCGCTCCCTCCCAGGTGTCCATCCTCCACTCCCAGGTGTCCATCGTTCCCTTCCTGGTGTCCATCCTCCACTCCCAGGTGTCCATCGCTCCCTCCCAGGTGTCCATCCTCCACTCCTCGGGGTCCATCCTCCACTACCAGGTGTCCATCGCTCCCTCCCCAGTGTCCATCGTTCCCTCCCAGGTGTCCATCGCTCCCTC
The DNA here is from genome assembly GCF_020740725.1 of Corvus hawaiiensis. NCBI lineage: Eukaryota > Metazoa > Chordata > Aves > Passeriformes > Corvidae > Corvus > Corvus hawaiiensis. The sequence continues at coordinate 4,232,983 of NC_063222.1, forward strand.
TCTGGTGTCCACCGCTCCCTCCCTGTTGTCCATCGTTCCCTCCCTGGTGTCCATCCTCCACTCCCAGGTGTCCATCACTCCCTCCCCGGGGTCCATCGTTCCCTCCCCGGGGTCCATCGTTCCCTCCCCGGGGTCCATCGTTCCCTCCCCGGTGTCCATCGCTCCCTCCCAGGTGTCCATCGCTCCCTCCCTGGGGTCCATCGCTCCCTCCCTGGGGTCCATCGTCCACTCCCAGGTGTCCATCGCTGCCTCCCCGGTGTCCATCGCTGCCTCCCTGGTGTCCATCGCTCCCTCCCCAGGGTCCATCGCTCCCTCCCTGGGGTCCATCGTCCACTCCCAGGTGTCCATCGCTGCCTCCCCGGGGTCCATCGCTCCCTCCCCGGGGTCCATCGCTCCCTCCCCGGGGTCCATCGCTCCCTCCCTGGGGTCCATCGTTCACTCCCAGGTGTCCATCGCTCCCTCCCCGGTGTCCATCGTTCCCTCCCCGGGGTCCATCGCTCCCCTCGGGCCGGAGCACCGCTGGCTGCGCCCAGGAGAGGGCGCTGGCGGCGCAGCCCACGGCCTCCTTATTGCTGCTTATCTACAGCGATTTCACTGCTTTAACTTCTTTTTTTTTTTTTTTTTTTTGCTGCTTAGGCTCCCATTTGCTCCTCCCCGCCGTGGACGACCATTCCCTTTTTTTTTTTTTTTTTTTTTTGCTAAATTTTTTTCCCAATTTCTCCTTAAGTCTCTCGTGTCAAACTCCTTTTCTGTGAGTCCCTGCTGCAGCCTTAATCCCATCACCAAAGGTGCTCAGCAGGGTGCTGGTGGTCTCCTGGGACAGAAGGCTGGGAGGGTTGGCGGGATGCTGTCCCTTGTCCCAGCTCTCTGCTCCTTTCAGCGCAGTGTGCTGGAATCCCAGGGACAGTCCCACCTGGAAAGACCTTCCTGCCGGCTCTGGTTTTCCCAGAAAACACCCAGATCCAGCTGCACAAAGGTGCTGGGGGGGTCCCTGTCACCTCCCTAGTCTCTTTCTCCCCTCCTGCCTCCCTCCCAAAGAAGGCAGGAGCTCAGCCCCTGCCCTTGACACACACCTGCTATTAAAAAACCTCTTTTCCCGGGAGAAGCTCTGCCACAAATTCCCGCTGCACACATCCACAGGGGGCCAAAGGCCTTCCCTGTCCATTGAGGCATCGCTCCATTCCTAGTGCCAAGGGAATGGGAACAGGCCTGGAATGCAGCTGCAAAGTAAAGCACTGCAAGGAGCCTAAAAATAGCGCCGTGCGTCTGATCTGCGTCAGCTGAGCTGAATTTTCGAGTGCAGTTGTGCTCCGGGAAGAGACCCTCGCTGCTTGTTTGTTTATCCCTGCCTTCGGATGCTCCTTGCTCCTGATCCCTCTGCAATTCCCGCCCCTCGGCAAGGGGGGATGGCATCTTCCCTGGCTGCCTGCTTGGCACATTCGCTGGGGGGATGTGGGAGCTGGTTCTGCTTTCCTCAGACATAATATTTTTCTGGTAAACTTTGCTTTGCCAAGACCTTTGTTTTAACGTTTCTGTTTATTTTCTGTTTCCCCCCCTTTTTCCATGTTTTTCTTTACTGAAGGGATCTTCAGCACCTCTGCAGCCCCTGGAATGAGCTGTGTGAGGGACCTGGCCATGCACAACATCTCATGGACCAAAAGCGATGTCTTAGAAGTATTTTTTCATTAAGGTTTCTCAGGGGAGCTTAAGGATGGTGAAGCGAGGCTGGGAGGTGGAAGATGAGCTCGCCGTTAGCTACAAATGACCCTCTTTTGACCTCTTTCACTCTTAATTGCGCTGCTGCCCACTCAGATCCCTACAAACTCCTCTAGGATCAGGGGCGTGCCTATGTTTAGGAGGCTGAAATCAGCGTGAGGTTTTCCAAACTGCCTAAGTCACCAAGGACTTCTGTAACTGCCAAGAGGTGCCACTTATTCCTTCCAGAAATCCTGAGTATCCCTGAAAACGTGCCCCGGTAGGCTCTGAGTCCTCTCCCCCTCGCCAGCACCGTGGATTTTTGGGATGTCTGTCATTCCGAGGGGAATCAGATATTGCTCGTGCCCCCTTATTTTGTCATTGGAACTAATTATTGTCGGAATAAGGAGCAGGAGGTCAGAGTTTTTAGGGGTCCTTGTGCCATGCTTTTCAGGTGGGTCCTGTCCTTGGCCCTTCCCAGGCCAAGAGGGGAGGTTTTGGTGGCGTTCAGGTCCAGGCTGCTCTGGGCTGTCTTTGCCAGGTGTGACAGGAGCTCTTCCTCCCCCAGCCCCTGGTGTTGTCCTCACTGGGATGCCCAGGGACTGCTCAGGGGACAAACTCTCCAGGCTCTGCCACAGCTGGAACACCTGGGAGCCTCCAGCTGCTGCTTCCTTGTCCCTGGGAGGCCCTGGATCTTCCATGCAAGGCAAACCCAGCGCTCATGGTCTTATCTAGAAAGAGCCAAGCGCGGCCCCTCTGCGAGACCATCTCTGGGATTTCTCTCTGGGATTTCTGCCAGTTCCTGCCTCTCCTGCCCCTGGTGCCAAACCCATGACCGGTGCCACCGCCGGGGGCACTGGGGAATGGGCGGGGGAATTTCCCACGTCCCTCCTTCTCCCTCCCATCCACAGCCCTGTGGTGGTGTTGGGAAGGGGAGGAGAGGCCCTCGCGTGTCCGCACTCAGCCCCCGTTCTGCCTGCAGGATTGAGGGCAGGAAGCCAAAATCAAATCTTCCTTTTTTTTATTTTTTCTCTCCTTTTTTTTTTTTTTTCTTTTTTCCCGGAGTGTATCACTGGCTATTGTCCTTATCAAACAAAGCCCTTTCATCAGAGGTTCTTTAACACACTTTATTTCTCTTTTATTTTGCTTTGAAATAAGCCGGGCAACAATTAATTTCAGAGAGAGAGAGAGAGAAAGAGAATTCAACAAGGATCTATTACTACTCTCGGCTTCTATTGCTGTAATGAAAATCTATTTCCTTTCCCTTTTGTGTCCCATATAATTTAATGCCCATTTTATTAATGGTCTGAAATAATTACGGAACCTTTTGTGATTCTCAAGTATGTTTCATTTAATTGTGCAATAAACGCCTAATCTCTTCCTCCATCTGAAGCTATTATGGCATTAAAATTAACAATTATGCAGCAATGCGCCCGGGTCCATAGAAATCACTCCAGATAACTAGACATATATAAATCATTCATGAGAACAATTTCTGAAAAGAGACGAAGGGAGAGAAGAAAAAAAAATTGTGTTGAGAATGACATTGGGAAGCCAAGGGCCTGGTCTCTAAGAAGATAGCAACACCTTAAAAAAATCTTTTTTCTTCTTTTTTTTCCCCCTTTTTTGTTATTATTATTTTACTAATTGTGTTCAGTGGCACAGCTACCCCCCCTCCATTAGCCTGACAGATATTTTCAGAATTAATTAACTGTTAGCTCAGAGGATAAATTGTTCATTATCAATTTTTCCCCCCTTCCTTCATTCTTTCTTTCCCTTTATAGTTTTTTTTTTTCTCCTTTTTTTCCCCTCTCTTTCAGGCCAGCAATTACACTCTCCGCCTTTCACTGGCAGGTCCTGTTCTGTAGGAGGTAATCCAAATGGGGAAAGTGCTTTTTCTTTCAACCCTATTCACTGGTGCTCTTCTCCCTTTTGTGGGATTTAATAACCATGGCTGATAGGCGCGCCGTGGACAGAGAGGTTAAGTTTGTTGTCTCAGCACTTTGTCGACAGAGGATGGCTCCAGTATCCTGCTGCCTCTCCAGCCCTTCCGTCCCCTCCGCTCTTTAATTGCCGCTCCTTTAATTGGCGTTGCAGCCCTGCCCTGCACGGGGCCACGTCCTGGCCACCCAAGGGATGAGGTCTGGGGTGGCTCCAGCGAGGAGGGTGAGGGGACAGAGCGCTGGTGTGTCCACCTGGAGCAGAGAATCACGGGATGGTTAAGGTTGGAAAAGCCCTCCAAGATCATTGAGTCTGGCCATTCTCCCCACGCTGCCAAAGCCACCTCTAACCCACGTCCCCATACGCCACCTCCTTTAAAATCACATGCCTTTAAATTCCTCCAGGGGCAATGATTCCACCACTGCCCTGAGCAACCTGTTCCAATCCCTGACCACTCTTTCAGTGAGCAAGTTTTCCCTAATATCCAATCTAAATCTTGTGTGGTGCAACTTGAGGCTGCCTCCTCTTGTCCTATCAACAACATCTCCAGGTCACAGAATGGGACAAGAGGACAGCAGCCCACTCCTGGCTGCCATCCCCTACAAGCTGTGGGTCCCCGTCACCCTTTCTCAAATCCCTGTCACAGCAGTGCTAATATCAGCTCCTGATACCATCACATCCTTCATCAGTCCTACCCGAACTGGGACATCAAGGTGGTCACTCCTGCCCTGCTGCTGGAGCCATCATATCTGCATTTCCAAGGACCAGAGGGGAGCAAATTGTACCTTTAATATTTGGTTTTGTGGATGATTCCCCTTCGGAAGGTACGTTACTGGAAGTGGAGGAGAGATGTTGAGGCGAGGGTGCATGGGGCATGGAGCACCCTGGTCTAAGGAAGATGTCCCTGCCCATGGCAGAGGGTGGAACAAGAAGAGCTTTAAGGTTCCTTCCACCCCAAACCATCTTATGCGACTCTGTTGACCCAGGAAAGCAGCAGCTGCCTTCATCCCTCCTGCTGGCATCCTCTCCCAGGTCTGACAAGCCCACTGTTGGTCATCCTTCATATCTGTAAGATTTTTGTACCATCATCATTCATCGTCCCCCACAACCTGAACTAAACTTCCTCCAAAGGGGCAGCTCCTATCTCTGCTCTCTGTGCCCAGGGACAGGAGGACCCCAGGGAACGGCTGGAGCTGTGTCAGGGGAGTTCAGGTTGGAGATCAGGGAAAGGTTCTTTCTCCAGAGGGTGCTGGGCACTGCCCAGGCTCCCCAGGGAATGGGCACGGCCCCGAGGCTGGCAGAGCTCCAGGAGCATTTGGACAGCGCTGCCAGGGATGCCCAGGGTGGGGTTGTTGGGGTGTCTGTGCAGGGCCAGCAGCTGGACCCTGATCCTTGTGCGTTTCTTCCAACTATATCTATTTTATTTTGCCTCTTAATGCATTGTCTGTTGTGGAAATGTAACCACTGGAGTGTTGAAAATGTTGGATTCTGCCCTGTGCCTCAGGAAACACGGATCAAGAACACAATTTCAGAATGGCACATCCATGGTTAAAGCTCACATCCAGGTACAGGTCTGACCAATGACTTCAATTAATCACGTTGAATAATAGCAGCACATTAGAAATGAGAGAGACCACTGAGAAGAAAATCTGTAATCAGTGGGATCAGGAGGGAAACAGACTCTATCAAGCACTACAATGAGCACGGTTCAAAAGATGATTCGTAAAATTAAAATCCCAAATTCACCCAGTGACCTGCCTCCTTTCAGCCCAGTGGAGGGAGTCACACTTCATTTTTGATATCTTTTCTATCTAAAAGATCGTTTTTCTGATCAGGTCAAAAAGCCCAACCCTACTGGCAGATGATGATTGGGACTTTTTTGGGGCAGCGTTGTGAATTCACTGTTTCGAAATGATCTTTGGCTCTGTAATGAATAGAAGTGGAGGGGAAAACTCTTTTGTACCACAGACTTGAGCAATGGAGTCTCCAAAATCAGCCATTTCCCTGCTTGGTCCATTGCTGGGTGAGCATGGCAGGGTCCACCCTTGTTGTACAACCATCCCAGCAGGTTTTGGAACGGACTCTCCATTTTTTGGCTCTCACTGAAGGATTCTCTTGAGCTCTGGCATCCTCAGGGTCACAGATTCACAGGTCAGTGTACCTCAGAGTTGGCACCAACAGCAGTCCCACAAAACACCTTCATGGACTCGCCCAGTGATTGGCCGCTGCTCCTACGACAGAGCCTCGCAGAGACACCCAGCTGGATCCTTGTGGGTGTGGAATTTGCTCCTAAGAGGGGTTGTCTCCAGGGGGGTGCTTCCCACCTCTCTGAGCAGCATCACAGGAGCAGCCTGCAGTGGATTCCATTGGTGCTGGACTCCGTGGTCACTGGGCATTCCTTCCAGCTCAGGATATTCCATGTTTCCATGGCTCTTCGGTGGCAGGTTCCTGCAGCGCTGGCCATCGGCTGGAAGACCACAGTGCCAGGATTTGGGAAGTGCCACAGGCACAGCTGGCAAAGACTGAGTGCCAGGGCAGTCTCCCAGCTTATACCTTTTCCTCCTGCCTTGGCATCAGATGTGTTCATGTAAGTGCAGGAGAGAGAGATTAAAATGAGTCCTTTCAATAAAGACGTTATTTCCACCTCATTTAGATTTTCCTGTTCTTAATGTACTTCATCGTTCCAGTTCATTTTATCCGAGTGTTTTAAAAAGCTCTCCTCTTCTATTTTTCCCTGGTGAGGATGATTAAGATAGAACAGGAATAATCTGCATGTTTCCAAACTTTGCTGCCTGTCTGGAATTAAATCACAGCTGCAATGAGGAGAGGGAAGAGAGGAGCGGGGAGCTGAGTGCTCAGAGCCAGGAAAGAACAAAAAACTGTGTCTGTGAATGCCACAGGCAACAATTTCGGTGCACAGCCCACACTTGGCCTTCAGGAGGTGACCACAGTCCAAATTACCTGGGACACAGCTGGCAGTCCGTGCTGTGCCCTCACCTGCGATGCTGCTTATTCCCTGGAAATGCTATTGATGGCACAGAAATCGAGTCCCTGTCCATGCTGGAAATACCAGTGAAGAGCAAAACCCAGTCCTGTGACAGAAACAGGATTCCTTGTCAGCCCTCCCACTGACTTTGGGAAACTCCCCCCCCCCATTTTTGCTCCATGCAGTGTTTTAGCCGACACTAGGACAAGTGCTGAGGGGATGGAGCAGGTGTGCAGAGCAGGAGGAGCCGTGTCACTGGTGGAGGGGACACGCTTCTCCTGCTGCATCACACAGACATCGTGTGATTCATGTCTGAGATGGAGAAGAGGAGAGGACCACTCAGAGCCCAGGACCTGCCAGCTCTGAGGATGGTGTCCAAGGAGCTCAGAAATGGAGAGTGAAGCCTCTTGCTCATCCTGCCATTGGATGGCAGCTCCCAGCTTGGATTTGTGACATGGTGAGGAACAGCAGCTTAGCTTAGGACCAGCTGCCTCCAGCACTCCATCCCCAGTTTGGAACAGACTCCATGAAGCACTACAGCGTGAGGGTCATCAAACAGAGTTCCTGGCTAGATCCTAAAATCCCCTTGGCTTTTCACAGATCATTTTTACCTGAAAATCCAAAGCTGCAGGAAATGCATTTCCTTGCTTGGCTTAAACAATAAGAAGCTGTGGCTGCCCCTGGATCCCTGGAAGTGTCCAAGGCCAGGCTGGACGGGGCTTGGAGCAACCTGGGATAGTGGAAGGTGTCTCTGCCATGTCAGGGGGTGGAACGAGATGGGCTTTAAGGTACCTTCCAACCCAAAGCATTCCGTGATTCTGTTCTGTGACTCTAACGCTGTTGGAACTGGGGAAGCACACACTGCAGCAGTGGTGCTCAATGCTGTGATGGTTAAAACCATCCAGTTTTCCTGTTGGACAGTTCATCCTCCTCAGGTGGAGGTAAGAGATGCCCGCTGGTCCTCAGCACCTCTTGTGGTGCAGATGTGCTGTCTGCAGCCAGTCAGAGCACTGCCTTAGCAAAGCCCATTTCATTTAATGACTGTTTTCATATCACTGCCTGGTATTTATTTACTTCCCAGAGCATGCTGGAGGTCATAATGAAAAACGACCCAACCTCAGCACAGAGACTGCCCCATACTTAAGACGATTAAGATAAAGTCCCACATAAGTGGCCCTAATAAAAGGAATTTATCACGAGACATGGAGAGGAAGGTATCTTTATTCACGAGGTGAATAGCACTAAGGGTTGTCAGTGCAGATTCTCAGTTCAGGAAATTATCATTCATTCTCCAAATTACTGACTGCACAAAAATTACTAAATGGTGCGTTATCACTGCCTCTCAGCACGAGGATGTCTTTGTTGTACGTTTGATTACAAATGGCTCGCCCCATGATTATCGTCAATAAATCACAGGTAAGCAGAGCACATGCCATGGGGAGGCTTGGCTGGGAGGCTTCCGGAGCTGCCATGAAAGGAAAGACAAAAGCCCCCTCTGGTGAGGAGCTCTGGTCTTTTGGGTTGGTAATAACTCACTCCTCATGTTGTTTATGCACAAGGACAGCCGAGGCCTCGCATGGTCATGGCGAGAATTCATCGACATGGAAAATGCATTTCCTTACCTCTCCATAAATCCATGCAAGGCAGAGATACCTGGGTGTCTTTTTTTAATTCCTTCTGCATCCTGCCAAGAGCATTGGAGACACGGCAGGTACCAAATGGCAGCCCAGGATAACGAAGGAGGAGAAGATAAGTGACACTTCCACAGCTCTGCAGCAACTTTGTTAAACATGGTGCCCCGATAGCTCAAAGGTATGAGACAAGCCAGGACATTTTGGGGGGTCACACCCACCTGTGAGGAGCCTTTGGGCTCTTCCTCCTCCCAAGACCTTTTGGCGATTCTTGTCTGGATTTAGGACACCTCTGTTGATTTCTCCTGAAGACAATGTGAGTTTTTTGGTGTGGAAATATATCCCTGTATCCACAGAGCCATCTGTAATAGGAGGAAGAGTGGAACCCTGCAAGATGGAAGGACTCAATCTGCAATCCTGGCTATCCCAATATGCTTTAGGGGAGCTACAAGGAAGCATCACAACTCAGAGTAGAAGATCTGTTTCTTTTTCTCCTGTTGAGACCACAGAAGGATCTTAGTCAGCTTAGCGATACCTTGCAAAGAGCAGCTTGCGTTTATTCAAGAAGAAAACCATGGAAATAAATAATGACATCTTTCCATGCATCCTCAAATAAATTTGGACAGTGGATGGAACTTATTTTCCCAGGTAACACAGGATGGCCTTCATAATCATGCTCGTTGGTCCTGCCCTAGTGCAAACCCCTTTATTGTTACTCGTCAGTGAAGAAAACCCTGAACTCCTCAGCAGTTAAGGACAAAATCCTTAGCTCATCTCCTGTGTCAGAAGAGATTCTTGGACTTGGAAGACTTGATTCAACCACAGAACTCGAAGCTGACCTGTATCAAAGCTCATCCTTGCTCCACACTTGATGCACTTCTCTGTTAAGTTGCCTCCTACAGCATTTCTGAGGGGAAAAATCCACAAAATTGGACAGAAGCTTTTCCAGGAAAGCTGTGTCGGAGAGTAGGAAGGACTATATGAGGAGCCAAGGCAATCCTGAAACAAGTGGTGGTTTGTTGTGCATCTCTTTCTGGAGGCAGATGTTCATGCTGGTGGAGTGTTTGTTGTCCAGTGAAACAAACCCAGTTTGGACTATGAAATCTCTGAAGAATTCCCCAGCAGCACGATGCTATATTTTTCCCCTCATCAGTGTCTTCCCTCCTCTCCTTTCTTTGGGTGGTAAGAAAAGCTGGGTGGGGGGTGGGGGGGGTGTGTGTTTGCAAAGCCTCTCACAGAGCTCAGCCTTGGGTTCGGTGACACATGGGCAGAGATTTAGATCCCTATCTGAGCTTAGGCTCCAGCGATTACACTGCATCAAGGCTCTGGCGGTGTTGACAAACACTGCTCCAATTAGGAATTAGCTTGGCATGGCATCTGATAGCCCTGTTCACCCTGACCTCCTAAATGAACAGCCCTGCCCTCCCCCTCACTCCTTTGGCAGGGGGCAGGAAACAAAACCTGAGACCTCTTTCCACCATCCCTTCACTTCCTTTTTTCTCCTTAATTGGTGCATTTCCATTGAAAACCCTGAATGTTGCCTGAATATTAATGGTGGTTTTTGTGCTCCAGAAATGCCTCCCTACCACATGCAGTCCAGCAGTACCTGGTACCACAGGTGACAATCCAACCGTGCGTGTTTTCTTTCAGTATTCACAGAATCACGGAATTTTGAGGGTTGGAAGGGACTTTAAAGACCATCTCACTCTGACCCCTCTGGCATGGGCAGTGATACCTTCCACCAGAGCAGGTTGCTCGTATTATTGGAGTCCTGTTCATCAAACAGCAAAGAAAGTGTCTATTTCTGGAAGTCAGGGTCTATCTAAAGCTCCAGACCTCCAAGGTCTTCCAAACCCACCTCGGGGGTCAGGGGATATTAACACGAAAACTCATGGTTGTGACCAGGACAGCTGGAACCAGGAGAGCAGGAAGTGTCCCATCCAAACTTCCCAAGGGGACATGAGGAAGGTGAGACACACCAACAGTCATGGCAAACTTGGCTCAGAGAAGGGGAGTGAAGTGGAGGTGCCTCCTGCAAGGCTTTCTGGAGTTGGAGTGAGGGACCCCAACCAGAGGAGAGCAAACAGGAGCGGGATACAATTGATTTACTGTGGATAGGAGTAGATGTTTAAAAGGAACAGAAATGCAGACAGGACAGGGGCTGGGCAGGGTCACAGCAAGGCCATTTGGGGACTTTTAGGGTGGTTTGTGCAGAAATGGATGGAGCACCTTCTCAGGTGTGGAGGAGACTGGAGAGCTGGAAGGCATGTTCTGGGTGAAGTTGAGCATGGAGGAATTACAGGACAGGGACTGTTTTCTACTCTGCTTTTGGCCATGACTGGTACAAAAGATCCCCCCTGAAGGATCTCACCACTGCCCTTGGCCATGTAGCACGGACCAGGGCGCTGGGGAACTGCTCTTCCCTTCCTTGGTGTTCCAGACAAATTGATCAGAGCTGCCATCTGAGTGGTCCCAGATCACACACAGCTTCCAGGGATCCCTGTGCTGGCACAGGACTCCCATCAAGCATTCCCAGTACACCACCAGTATTTTATTTTGTGTTTTTCAAGATCCTTGTCTGCCATGACTGTCTCACTTCAGCCTCCTCTTGCAACGTGCACAGCTCATCCACATGAAATGACAAGGAAAAGGCAAACCAGGAATTATTCAAAGATTTATCCAGTCTTGATCTGGGCACTCAGGGATTCATCCTGTGTAACTCGCATGACATAGATGCCAAATTTAGGCGGATGAATTCTGTTTCCAGGCTAATCTTCACGACCAATACCATGAGAGAATCTTTTGCTATTAGAGAAACCATCATCTTTAACTCTTTCCAAAAATGGTAGCAAAAGCAGCATCCCAGAGTGCCCAGGGCACAGAGGGCGATTCCCAGTTCCCACAGACAAACACGGGAACATGTGGATATGGGACCACCCATTAGAGCCTTTCCAAGTCCTCTTTTGGAGAAAGAGATGCCAGGAAGAAAACATCTGCTGTGTCTTGATGTGAGATGAGTGAGTTGGGCTGTGCACTCCCACGTTGGGTGGCCAAGCTGGTTTTGGTTGGTTTTGGAGTCAAGCCTTGCTTGACGCCAGTGTTGTATCAAAAAAGTCCTGTCCCAACATCCCTGACTGGCCATGGGATCGCACGGATGCCGATGGACGACAGCCACAAACCAGGCATTCGACGTGCACCTCCCTCCCCTCCTCAGCGGAGCAGGAGGGGTTTGTGCTCATTTCTTGCTCCAGCTCACGTGTTTCCATTAGAGTGGGGAGGGCTGGGGGGGCTGTTGTGGTTCCCTTCTCCGCGGCACTGGAAATTGATAAGGTTCATATGCATACAAAAGGCTGAATGGAGAGGCGGGAGGGTGAGCGGGGTCGTACACCCAGATGGATTTTTTAATTCCGGGGGAAAATAACACCACGCTCTCAAGTGATAACTGAGCCTTTCTTCCCCACTCGGACCAAAATATGATTTTTCATCTGCGCATTGGAGGAGAGGAAAATTATACAGAATTTCATTCTGCAGAATAATAAAGCTTCATGCTGAATAAAGCTCCCATAAGCCAGTGTAATTACTGAAGGGCAGGAAATACACTTTCAGTTTATATCTAATCACAATGCCATATTGTGTGCTGTGAAAAGGACTTCTGGAGGCCAGAGTGTTGCTGGAATGTGAGCAGACCCTGAAGACTTTCTTCTTGGCAGGACTTTTTCGGCTGGGAAAAAAAAAAGGGAAGACAACTGGCTGGAGTCACTGAAGAGGACACAAAAACACCACTTGAGAAGGAGTCTGAAGGCCTTTTTTGGGGGATTCAGACTCAACCCTGGCAGCTCTTTGACCTCAATTTGGGACTTCGAAGCTGTGGCCCTGCAGGAGCACTTGGATGGTTTGGGGTTGGATGCTGCTCCATCCCGACGGATCACAGACCACGAGCCATGGTTTGTCCATATAAGTAATAGCCTTAAGGTAACAGAAAATGTGGGACCACTGCAGTCTGGGATTTCTTCCTTCCTCTTTTATCTTCATGGTGGATTGCAGGCACAAAATGCTCTGTGTAGACCACCAGAAGTTAAAACAGCCTCAAACTGGTCAAGGTAGTGACAGAGCTGCTCAGGGGAAAGTGCTGCTCAACACATTTGAGAAACTGGTTAAAACCAGGGATTGGTGGAAGCAGAGTGGGAAATGCCAAGTGAGGTTTGGGACAGGCTTAGGAGGTACCAGGAGGTTTGTGTTCATTGGACACAGAGAAGAGGGCAGCAAGAGGAAAGATTTCTTTGTGCAGTGAGAGTTCTTTGTGCAGAGGGTGACAAACCCCCCTCAGCACAGCTTGAAACATTGCTCCTGTGCCAGTAAATACAGAGCATAAACCTGCTCCCAGCACGTGTTTTATTCCAAGGTCCTTACACTAAATCCCCCGTGGCACCTTGTGGGAGGCGGCTGCGGGGGGTGTGAAGTGCTGTGGGATGGAAGGTCCCCAAAGACTGGGACACCTCTCTGGGCTGGAGGCGAGGTGACAACCCATGACAGGGATGTGAAAAAAATCATCCACACTCCCTCCACCCCAAGTTTTAACCTCACTGGAAAGAGGGAAAAAAGCAAAGCAACTACAAAAATATCCTCCCAGGTACCACCTCCAGCTCCTGTGTTCAGATGAATTTGTTTGAAGCTGGTGAACACAGAGCGGAGAGGGCAAAGCTGGCAGAGGGAAAGCAGCTTTCCTGCCTGGAGAGGCCAGCTCCCACCTCGACTGTAGCAGCTCTGGAAAACTCCAGTGGAAAGTTGTCTGTCTCCCTGCTGCTGAGAAAAGCTCCATGGCTTAGGTGGGGTTTCTGGTGGCCCTGTCTCAACAGGGCACTCTTGTATCCCTGTTTCAGAGGTTGCTGTTGGCTCCATGCAACCTCCCACAAGATTATGACAGGTGACTCAGGCTGTGGCCAGGGCTCCCAGCTGGAATGCTGCACATGGAGGTGCATCTCCCTGGTCAGATACGGGCAGAGTGGATCATGCTCCACAGCTTCCCTGCTTTGTTGCTACCAATACATTTGCAATTTCAAAATGCACCACTTCATGCTCTTTTCATTTGCTCTGCACTGACAGTGTCTTTTGGCCTTTCCATTTGCCTCTAGAAGGAAGAATCCATGTTTTTTTTCCCCAATAGTTCAACCAAGAGATGTCAAGATCCTTTCTTAACTCCTCTTTTGTTCCCCTGCCCATTCTTCTCTGTGGATAGGACAACATGCAGAGAACTCCCCAGGTGAAATCTTGCCCATGACACCTCTGCAGTGTCGCTGGTCTGAACTGGGATTGATTCACCTGAAGGACGCTGAGACTCCTGCTTTTCCATAGTGCAACTCCCTGGTGGCTCGTAGCCATTCTCTGGTTAACTAATACACTCACATCTCTCTGCTCCTCTCTCGTTTCCAACTGATGAGCTCCCAGTTTAGAGCAGAATTTCTTGTTAATCCCCAAGTGCATGACCTTGCATTTAGTAGTCTTAAATTTCATCCCATTTCCTTTACTCTCGTCTCCAAGATTATGCAGTTCTCCATGTATGGTATTGTGATCCTCCTTTACTTTGCTGACGGCTCCTAAATTTATGAGGACTAGAAAATTGACAGGAAACTTAAGGCCAGGCCTGGCTGCCGGTTCACCTTGGATGGGAAGGGTGGATGGGGGTGAAATCCTGCAGCTACACGAGGGTGCCAATGGATTCACAGGTTCAGGGAACAACAAGGAAAGCGGGAAGCAGCTGCCTGGCCCTGAAATTGAGCACTTCATACAAAACCCCCCAGCATGGGATATGTCAGACAGGGAAAAAGCTTCTCTGAGTAGTCAAACCTCTTTGTTTTCTCTTCCACCAGCACATGGTCGGGTTGGTTCCTTGGTGATCCAGCACCAGTGGCCTGGTGACGTGCACGGGAGCTGGAATGGGAGGCTGGCAGAGTGCTGGGATGGCTGGGCAGCACCTGAACAAGGCAGATGGAATGGGAGAAGCCTGCAGTGATTTCCCATCCGTGGTTTTCCATGGTGCAATGGAATAACCCCCTGCCAAAGGGCTGGATCCCCTGCTTGGGAGGAGACTGTGCTGCCTTGACTGCTACAGCTCCACCAAGTTCCCGATGCCAGGGGTCCCTCATCTGCCAAAAGGATGGTTTGATGTTTAATGCACTGCTTTACAAATCCACCCAACACCTTCTGCACGCCCTAACTCACATCTAAAGTTAAAAGAAGGGAGTTAGGGCTAAAATCCAGGAAGGTACTGGAGATGCTGGTAGGACCCCAGCTGTCTGGACTTGTCTCTACCCCAGCTCCCACCTTCCTGTCAGCTTAAAGCTGGGCTTTTTGTTCCCTTCCCTGTGTTCACTCCCAGGAGAGGAGCACCACCACCTCTTCTGTTTCACAGCCACACACACATTTCTGGACAAATGAGAACTGTGTGGGACACTTCTCTCCAAACTCCTCAGCAACGGGACACCTCCTGGCCCAGGCACTCTTGCAGCTGCACCCCCTCAGAGACCCCATTTGCCTCTGGAAAATCCCCTGTCTGCACCGAGTTAGCTTCTAACCTCTCTCCATTTCAGCCGGCAGTGCAACTGGTTTGCACTAAGCATCCAGCCAAGGGGATTCAGCCCTCCCAATCAGCACAACTAAAGCATGAAATGAGGACACAGCCCGAGAGCGTGAGCAGGGGGGGACTGTGCCGCCTCTCCCGCATCACCAAAAAAAAAAAAAAAAAAAAAAAAAAAAAAACAGGGAAGAAAGCAGAGCCTTTGCATTATTCTGTGCTCCGTCCGGAGCGCAAATGCTCTATTTTTACACACCTTCCCATCTCCCCTGAGCCCCGTCCCCTCCTCCTCTGCCTGCGCAGGCAAAGTTCTTGAATCAGCAGATTCTGAGCTTGGGAGCGGTAAAGAGCTATTGAGGGACGGACTCTGATAGCATTACAACCATCCATGGAGCCATTTTCTGTGGCGAATCGCTGAGTTCTACCTGGTTATCTCCTGCCTTGCACATCACTTCCGAATGACATGCTCTCAGTCTGGGCAAAAAATGAGAGGTTTTTTTTTAAGAGCTGGGATTTCAATAATATGTGACGAAAGGATGAGATTACTTTCTGAGGTGGGAGAAGGCGAGAGAGGGGGAGAGAGGGAGAAGAGATGAAGAGCAAGTTCTTGGCCCTTTATGGAGTTTCACAGCAAGGCTTCTCTCTTGGTGGTAAAGACAGCCCAGTCGCTCTTCTTTGGATGGTTTCTTACCCTTTTCCCGGGTGAGTGGGGCTGGGAGAAGCCCAGGTATCCGAGAGGTCAAGAGGGGTTCGTGCAATGCCTTAACAAAGAGATTGTCTGGCTGCAAAGGGCACTGGAAGCTGCACTGAAGAGTGGCTGAGCCACAGCTGCAATTTCAAAGACAGGTTTCAACTTGAAGAACTCAAAACACATCCGAGTGTCACCTGGTGGTTTGATTTCCAAGTGCCCAAATTAGCCAGAAGCCAGTTGGAAACGGAGGTGGGGGGTGTGAACACAGACAGAGGGGTGGATATGTGGGCTGGGTGTGCTGGTGGTGGAGCCAAGGGTGCAGCAAGGAGACACTCTCCTGGTGTCAGATATTCCCCTGTCCAGCAGAATGGGACTCATTCCACAGAGATAATCCTTTTCCTGCCTTCAGATAATTCCTGTGCCTATGTTCTCCAGCCTGGGTTCTTATCTGCTTCTCTTCCCATCGTTGCTGGGTGCATCACTGTGTTTATCTTTCCAGCACCCCTCCGAGGCAAGCAGTGCTCTCATCCCCCAGGTTCCAGGGAGAAACTGGGAGGGATGGGATGGGCGAGCTGCAGGGACTCACCGTGGTCACACACAACACTGACTGTACATTAAAAATGAGCCCAAGGCACAGACTTATGTCTCAAACCTTTGTTCCAACAGTCAGGTGGGGGGAGAACAACTCCATAGAAAAGGCTAAAGGCAAGTTTATCACATTTATCACACCTCCAGATGCTCTTCTGCTCATTGGGGAAGTCGGTTCAGAGCAAGTAAGACCTGTGGCCATGTGGAGGAGCTGCAGGTGAGACCAGAAATGCATGTGCAGGTGTAGGAGCCGTGCCTTCACTGGAGCTGTTGTTCAGCACCTGAGTAGGATTTAGGGTCTTCTACAGGGACTGCTTATTTGTGAGGGACATTTGGGAAGGGGATGCAATTCCTGCCCAGCACAAATTGGAGAAGGCCACTTCCCTGCCTGGGAGTTCCGGTCATCAAGACCAAGTCTTCGTGGTGATGTCCATAGGCAGCAGCTGAGGAGGTCACCAGGGCTGCAGGAACTTCGTGCAGCTGTGGCAAGGTGGAAAGTACCAACACCAGCCCTAACCAGCTTTCTGTGCGTGGGTATGATGCCATGAAGATTTTTGCCTTTTCTTTTATACCCCTGTTATACCTTTTTACAACTTCTGTATTCCTGGTGCTTTTTGCCTACATTCTTGGACTTGTTTGTTAAGCTAAGAGACTCAACATTTTAGAAGCTTCGTAGCCAGGGATCAGTGTGCCCCAGACCCCAAGGTCCTCTCCAGAACACCTTCTGTAAACCAAGATAGAACCATCCAGGGGAAGGTTCCTTGGGGAGGGGGGCTCACTTGAGCCTCTCCTTGAGGAATCTTTGATAGATCTGCTAATTAGTAACACCTATAATGTTATACCCAATCTTTTGGGGTGGGCATTTGGCGGGGTGCATTTCAATGCATATGACTTGGACGCGTGCACCTAAGGATCCTTAAAATAAATACCAAGGTAAAATCCCTTTTCCCCTTCTAACCGTGTATGACTCTTGATTTTAAGACCAGGAAAAGGCATCAGGTAAACCCCAACACATTTCTCATTTCACTGAGTAGAAAAATACAGGGCTGTGATTCATCCTTAAAGACCCAAAGCTCCACCCCAAACGTGTCTTCGGGGGGAAAACCGCAGAGTCTCAGTCTTGCCACCATGCTGCTCACCTGTGGCACCCACCTGGACGTGCTCTTTGCTCTCCCTTTGGTTTTCTCCAACCACAGTGGGCAGGGAGAGCAAACAGCACAGGGAAGTGTTCCCTGTGAACGCTCCCTGTCCCTGATGCGATCACCTGCTGTCACCACCAGCCGCGGGCTGTCTGTGTCAAGGAACAATCTGACAAAGTGCACCGGGTGAAATTTTGCTGGCTTCTGTCTTTAGATAAGGCCGCTATCACTGACTCAACATATTTTATGTATAACACACCCGATGCAAAAAGCATTCAAGCATCAGGCTTGTTTAAATGTATTTGATGGTATCTGGAAAAACCAGATAACACTTCCCGGCTGGCTGCGGGGTGCTCTGTGAGGAGAATCACTCTGGGAGAGGCCATCGAGCCTTGTCCCCGTGCTCAGAGCTGCCTGTGGCTGGGGCACAGGGTGGGAGGAGGATGGGCTGCTCCAAATGGTCCTGATGGAGGAGCTCAGCTCTGCCTGGAGCAAGAAGACCTCGGGAGGAAGAGAGTGGAGAGCCCATCTGCAAGGATTCCTTCAGTTCCGCAGCGGTGAGAGCGCAGACACTCGGCCACCGGGCCAGGATTTATCAGTCACCTCGAGATTTATCTGAAAGTCTTCCAGGAGCCTGAGGCCACTGTGTCTCTTTGCCAGCACCAGCAGCACGGGTGTTGTCCTCAGACTTGTTTTCACCCTCACACCCTTCTGCTTTCAGCAGAGAACAACCCTGAGCAGGGCATTTCCATGTTGTATGGGGCCCTTGCCTGTGTCTGACCTCATTTTCCCCAACCTGGCAAGAAAGTGATCGTTCAGATGAACCTTTTCTGGTTAAATGCCATCACTTTTCCAGAGGGTTTTGTTGGTTTGGGGTTTTTTTGGACCGGATTTTACAAGAACACAGGAGAAGCAGACAGAGGCAGATCACTCCCACAGCTTTCTTCCTATTTACGAGATAGTTCTTTATCTTGGATTTACACTCCTTGATCCAAGCTCTGGTGCCATCTCTAAGCAAATAGACGCTTGTGGTGTGTAAAGGGAAGAGAACACACCTTTACCTTTGAAATGCAGACACTTTCTGGGCTAGGGTGGGCACATCTGGGGAGAAGTGAGGAATTAAGACCCATTTCTCTGTTATTTCTCATCACTCCCATCTCTGCTCATCAAACAGATGAGGTGGAGCTGGCAGAGAAAGACAGGGGATTTTGCAGAGGTTCACACTTTGGTATTAATTACAAGGTTGGGCAATGGCTAAATTACTTTGGTGGTCATTTCCTTGGAAGGACATCGATGTTCCCCAGTGATAAGGGAAAATCTGTGAGAACAGGATTTCTGCTCCTTCTGAAGAGGCAAAATCCCAATTACAGAAAACCTATTACTTCATCTGCTTATTTCTGAGGTCCAGCTAAATCTGCTGGAATATTTAGGACTATCAGTACTCTGTCCTAGGAATTTGAGCTACGTGGAGGGACAAGGCGACGGGTACAAGGATGCACAGCTGCAGCACAGGATCAGCTCCACGCCTTTGTACAAGGGAGGAAGCAGGGAAAAAATTCCCCTTTCCTGCTTTTATCATTGGAATCCTTTGGGAGGCAGATCTTGCTGGGGTTCAAGGATCTCTAATGCCAAAGTTAAGAAAGTCCATCCCTTCTCCACTGGCCAGTGATGGAGAGAAGCAAATTCCTGACCTCTCCCAGATGCTTTCACCAGGAGAGGATGATCCCTCAATTCTGTGTTGCTCTAATGGGGACCAAGAAGCCGCAAGGCAGGAAAGCTCCCATCTCCCACCCATGGAGAAATCCTGCTGTCCCTCCTCCAGGCTGCTGCTAAGTGTGCTGGGAACTGAAGCAAAGCACTTTCCTTATCCTGGCCCCTGGTTTTCCTTCAGCAAAACGAGACTTCCAATTTGGGGAAAAAAAACTCAACTCACTTTAAAAAAAGCTGCCCACCAAAAAAAAAAAAATCCCAATTATTCTTCTAAATTAGAGATTAACAAAGGAATTATTATTCCCTGTAGGTATCAACGCTTTGCTGGCATGCAGAATTTGGGAGGAAAATTCCAATAGTGCCGTATTTTTGGGGTTGGTTTTTTTCTGTTTAGAAGTGGTGCTTTCCTACAGCTCCTTGGCTGGGGTGCAGGAAGAGGAGGAAGAGGAGGAGGAGAGGAAGAGTGAGCGTGTGCAGGGTGGCTGGGGCTCGTGCCGAAGGATCCTTTTGTGAGGATCAGCAGTTCCCGGCGCTTTTATCCCAGGCAAAGATTACATTTAACTCCCAGGGGTCTTTGCTTCCTCAGATCCTTTTCAGACTGAGTCACTGTAGCACTGCAGATAGTTTTGGGTGTCCTTTCATTTTTTTTTTTTCTGACAGTATTAAATATATACCCCAGTGAGCCATAAATCAGTGATTTATCAGAGAATAAATCGTATCTGTAATAAGGGACCACTTCTTTTTAATTGGACAGTGCATTAAATGAAACAGATATACTTCCTCAAAGAATGCAGAAATGTGTCAGGCAGCCTTCTTTAATGAATTTTAATTTTAAACCACCTTTTCTTTGAGAGAAAAGCTATTTCCCACCCCCCCCTCCAGTAAAATTATATTCTAACTGGAGGATTTGCTGAGTTTTTGTGCTCCCACCACTTTATCTTTCATTCCTGTGGTATTGTAGGAGCCTTTCCTCCAGGGTCATGTTGGTTTATGTGGAGAGGGATGCTGCAGCAAATGGATTTTGTTTGGGTGGGAGGAGTCCCTGTGTTTGCTGGGGGACAACTAGTTGGTTCTGGTTTGGTTTGTGAGAGCATTGCCAGGAAAGAAACAGCATCTTTTACGCCCTCCTGAATCCTGGGGAGATCTCAGCAGTGGCTT
Source organism: Corvus hawaiiensis (assembly GCF_020740725.1). Lineage (NCBI taxonomy): Eukaryota > Metazoa > Chordata > Aves > Passeriformes > Corvidae > Corvus > Corvus hawaiiensis. Next base: position 4,253,093 of record NC_063222.1, read on the forward strand.
AAATAACTCGGGTAATGAGCAGTGAGCACAGGGAGTGAATTCCTTGGGGAAAGGATGAGGACTCATTTTAATTTGGAAGCAAGTATGGACCACTGGTCAGGGAGGGAAACAGTGCAATGTGTCCAAGGATCTGAGGTGCAGCACAAATGTCACAGCTCCGTAAAATAGAGATCAGCACCCCTCCTACAAGGAGAGGCTGCGAGAGCTGTTTGTTTGTTCAGCCTGGAGAAGATTGTTCAGCCTGGAGAAGAGAAGCTTTGGGGTGACCTCAGTGTGGCCTTCAGTGCCTGAAGGAAGCCTGCAGGTAAGATGGAGAGAGAAAGGGTTTGGAGTGATAGCACAAGGGGAGTGGCTTTAAGAGGAAGGAGGGTAGGTTTAAATGGGATATTGGGAAGGAATCCTTCCCTGTGAGGGAGGTGAGGTCCTGGCACAGGATGCCCAGAGCAGCTGTGGCTGCCCCTGGATCCTTGGCAGCGTCCAAGGCCAGGTTGGACAGGGCTTGGAGCCACCTGGGACAGTGGAAGGAGTCCCTGCCCACGGCAGGGGGTGGAACTGGTTGGGCTTTTCCAACCCAAACCATCCTGGGATTCTCTGTCCTCACTTGTTCCTGCTCATTCAGATCACAACCTCTTTAGGGCAGCAACAACTGACCAAGAGTGGGAGTTCTGGTCCTTTGGGAAAATCCTGACATTTTTGACTTTTTTTTTTCAGAAGAGCTTTGTCACAGACCAGGGTGAGCTGAACAAGTCTGTCCTGAAGGGTTGTACTTTGCAGGTGCCTTTCGTGTCACCTGAGGTCACACCGGAACGATCCCCTGGGAGTATCTGCAGGTGGTGAAGGAGGACAGGACCTTGTGGAGGTGATGGATCCTTGATGGATCCTGGCTCAGGACGTTCCAAGGGCTGCTGTTTGTGGGGCCAGGGCTGTGGGATCTCCCCCCACGCTGCCCTGGTGCAGGCAGGGATGAACTCTTGGGGACTCTTGGGGGTTGCAGGTCTGGTGAGGAGCTTGGTAGGCAGGGAAGAAGAGGGTCAAAAAGTACAAATCCCAGGCCTTTCCTGAGGCAGGTAAGACAAAATGAGGTGGCTTTCACAAGGAAAAAACCAAACAACCAAACAAAAAAATGCCAGCCAAACAAAACCAAGCAAAACAAACCAACCCAAAAAAAAAAAAATCCCATCAAGTTTCTCAGTAATCAACTTTCCCATTAGAAAATGGCCCCAGTGTCCACCCCAGGAGCCCACCCCACCCCTCCCATGGCAAAGGCCATCCAGGCCCCAGCCCAACCAGTTCCCTGTCACCTCCCCTCTCTCTCAGAAATCCCATTTTGTGTGGGCAGCCAACATTTCCAGGCCTGTTTGCTGCAGGGTAAAGGGGATTCCTTCCTGGTCCCTCAGCCCCAGCAGTGTCCCACAACACCCTGGCCCTGCTGCTCCTCACTCTCCTAAGACAGACAGGCTCTGCAATAATTTCCTTCTCAACATGCTAGCAGCAAACTCTTTACGAATTTGAATCTCTTCTTCTTATTTCCAGCCCCGTGCTTTTATTTCCCACCCACACCTTGGGTACGATTCCCTGCCGAGTGCCCAGCTGGGTCACAGTCAGGAATAGCTGGTTATTAGCTCTGGGCAGAGCCTGCACTTCCAGCCAGGCACGGGAAGATATTACAGGCAGGAATAGAATATTATTTCCAACTTCTTATCCTTGGAGGCTTTGGAGTAGGTATCATTTTCGGTTTTGTTTTGCTGGTTGAATTTCTAAGAAACCAAAGGCTTCAAAACCACTGGAAACTCTTTATCCTTGTCACCTTAATTCACGTTTTCTCTGGTACGACTGTTCCTCGGTGCTATCATTTGTCTCAGAATGCTTGGAAACCACAGCTCTTTCTTTTTCTCACTTGTTTTCTGTTAAATTCTGGAGCAGTTGAATGAAGACACCTGAGCTGTGTGCATTTCTTACACCAATTATTCACTGTTCAGCAACTTAAAAGGTAAAATCCCACTGCATGGTCATCATCACATGTACTGTGTTAAGCCTTGGAGCTTAATATCACATTTAATGAATGTTTTTTCTGTATAATGAGGAATCTAGAAGGCAGGTTGGTTTTTTTTTTTAACAGAACAATTCGAAAATTTAAAAATAAAATAAAATAAAAAATTAAATCCACAATGAAGTGTTTGGGGAAATTCTTTAAGTGCCTGACAGTTAACCAGGTTGGTCGGCTGAAATTAAAGATTTACAACATATTTTCTCCAAGGGAAACTCTTCTGTATCATCCCACATCATTACAGCTGCTGTGTGTTGTGACTCCTGAGTGCTGACATCCTTTTGCTTTCCCCAAAATGTGCCTCTGAAGCAAACTGGGAAGCAGGAGAAGACTCTGCACGGCTGAGATCTGTGTGGCATCACAGGCAGAGAGAAGCGAAGCTCAAAAGCCGACGCTGCCCCTGCCTTGGCCACCCTGCTAAGCTGAGCTTGGATTTTGGGACTGCACTGACCCCCCCCCACGCACACCTGACTGCAACAGGAAAATCCTGGCCAGTTTGGCTGCTGTCTTCACACCAGTCTGATATAAACAATGCAAGGCCAGAGTCATAGCAAAGGAGTGCTGTGCCATCTAGTGAGTGCTGCTGGCCGGATAAAACAGTGATTTACTGCTCAGCTGGAGACTCTGCAGCTGGCTCAGGGTGCTCTAGCCAGGCTGCCTCCAGTTTTACTCCACGGGTAAATAAGTTGTTGGGGCTGAGAGCACCCTAGGCAGGCTGGAAGTCAGGTTTAAATCCTGAGGTTTGGCTCAGGAGGAGCTGGGCAAGGCTGGTGTCAGCAGAGGCTTTGCTGCCCCATCCTCAGCGAGCAGCTGGATGCAGCAGCAACAGAAGAATCAAGGCAAAAAATGCAGAATATTTGGTTTCTTCTGTCTCTGTCCCAGAATGATCCACCAGGAGTTTCCCTCTCCTGCAGTTCACGCTCGGCCTTGTCCTGATCTAACCCCAGTCTGATCGTCACCAGGCCCTACAGGGAAGGTGCCCATGGGAACAAGACCATGGGGAGCAGGGATGAGCTGGGTCCTTGGGGCTTTGGGTGCACCAAACACCCCGAGGATGCTGAGCCTGCTCTTGTGTGGGTGCAGAGAGGGGTTGGGGGGCACCCCAAAACGCCTGGGGCTGTTTTTGGGGGTCGGCACAGGGAGGGCGACCACCTGCTGTGCCAGGCGGGGAGGGAAAGTTGGGAGGTGGGAGCCCACCCTGGCACGTGGCCAGGAATGGCCTTCTGGTGTGATGTGCTCTTGGATTTTATTTAAATCAGTAAGACGAGAGGACAGTTCAGAGAACTGGATTAATTCCACTTTCTCCCTCTCGCTCTCTCTTTTTTTATTAGGAAAATAAAAGAGACTTTGAAATATTAAGAGAGAGTGGGATTAGAGCCCTCTCCTGCTACCCCAGTCTTTCCTCCCCTATTAATTTCCACTTGATTAGAATTCTTTTTGAAGTATTTAAATATGGACAATAGGAAAAAGGGAGGGTGAAGTTATTGAATATCAGTTAAACTGTATTAATATAAGCTCAGTTCCAGCTTTTATATAGATACTTCATATATATGTATAGTTTCCACTAGGAATAAAGTAGATCTATCCCTCCTCCCCTACCTAAAGTAATTATGATTTTAAAAAAAACTATAATGAAACTCTTAAACTTTAATAGCCCATTTATAAATCCCCAGCTTAAAATTTAAATGCTTAAAAAAAAAGTTTTAGAACTGTAGAAATTTGATTCCCCCCCTCTTTTTTTTTCCCTCTCTTTTTTTTACATAAGAGACACTTTCATACCATAAAACTTTCGAAGCCTCGCAGCCATTCCCAAGCATTCGGCCCTGGCTTTGGTGGAAATTGGGATGCCGAGGGCTGAGAAAGGAGGATGGAGGGGTTTTGGTGCTTGGAGGTGCTGCTCCACCCCTGTGCCAGCATGGGAAGCTCACCAGGGGCTGGAGAGCAGCTGGGAAACCACTCCCCTCCCTGAGAGCCACCACCCAACTCCTTCTCCATTATCCTGGTGTGATCCAGCAGCACTGAGCTTTCATTTCCTAGGGCAGGGGAAATCCAGGATCGCTGAGGGTTGTGGAGGGGTCCCTGCCATAGCCAGGGCGGGGTGTCCGTGTTGTGATCATCTTGTACCTCCTGACTCATCACCTGCCGAGCCAAGCTGCTCTTTGGGGGGTTTATTTATAAATCAGTGCTTTTATACACCAGATTTCGGTATCTCCATCCAGATTCATAAATCCTCTCAGCTAACCTGGGAGCTGCGGTTTGATTTACAAACCATGACTTTTCACATCAGATTTAACTCCCTGACTGACTTCTGAAACAGTCGATTGGCTTAGAAGTCAGGCAATAGATTTACAAATCCTAAAACAGATTTACAAATCCTAAATCATAATCAGAAGTCATGCCAGTAAGATCTAAGCAAAAAAAAAAAGGGAAAAAAAAGGAAAGGTGTTTGTTTAGAGATCTTTTCTCTGCATGAGGGATCCAAGGAGCTGCTTTACAGCCCAGGACACTGCGGTCCTGTTGATGTTTTGATCAGCTGGACAGACCCAGCTCCTTCTTTTGGATACAAACCTGATCTGTGAACCAGATCTATCTGTGATCATTGGTTTTTCCAGCTCTGACTGAGCCTAACTTTGAGCTGTAGGATGCAACAGGGGCAGAGTGAGTCCCACCAAGATCACCAATCCCTGAGCCCAAGGGAATATGGAATCAAGGAACTGCAGAGTGCTTTGGGTTGGGAGGGACCTTAAAGATCATGCAGTCCCACCCCCTGCCATGGGCAGGGACACCTTCCACTAGCCCAGGTTGCTCCAAGCCGTGTCCAGCCTGGCCTTGAACACTTCCAGGGATCCAGGGGCAGCCACAGCTTCTCTGGGCACCCTGTGCCAGGGCCTGATCACCCTCATAGGTAAGAATTTCTTCCCAATATCCCATCTAAATCTACTCTACTTCATCTTAAAGCCATTCCCTGTGTCCTGTCCCTCCACCCCTTGTCCCCAGTCCCTCTGCAGCTCTCCTGGAGCCCCTTTAGGTCCTAGAAGGGGGTCTGAGCTCTCCCTGGAGCCTTCTCTTCCCCTGGTGAACACTCCCAGCTCTCCCAGCCTGGCTCCAGAGCAGAGGGGCTCCCACCCTCAGAGCATCCCCATGGCCTCCTCTGGACTGGCTCCAGCAGGTCCATCTCCCTGTAATGTTGGGCCCCAGCACTGGGGCAGCTCTGCAGGTGGGGTCTCACCTGAGTGGGGCAGAGGGGCAGAATCCCAACCCCTTTCCTGCTGCCCACGCTGGAGCTCAGCCCAGGGCACAGTTCTGGAGTTCAGGATTGCCTTGCCCAGACCCGTTGAGTTCCTCACCCACCACGAATTCTTCTCACCCACCAGTTCAGATGACCACAGGTTGACCATCAGTGCCCCCACAAGAACACCCCACCCACCATGGCAGGAGGAGGGATGGGATTAACATGACCACAGAGGAAATATTTTTAAACTTGAGGTATTTTAACAAGAGGTGACCCGAGGAAGGGATGCTTTTAGGACCACGTGTTCTCAACGCAACGCTTGTGGAACATCCCCAGAAGTGCTGTGAATCACATCCTTCCTCTCCATGCCGCAGTGCTCCTCTATCCCATCTCCTGGGACAGGCTTAGCACCAAAATAATCACAACTCGTGGCCTCGTGCTCTTGGAAATGCACTGGAAACCGTCCAACTGACAGATTTGAGCCTCCATTGTGGCAGGGGGAAGAAAAGGAATTTCCTATCTGCCAGTGGATAATCTGTTAGACAGCACTTTCAAAACTCCAGGGGGTTCCTCCAGGGTGCTGGACCTCTGCACCCCACCCAACAAATAAACTCTCTGTCATTTAGGAGTATCCCTTGCAAGCTGTCATTAATGATGCAAACTTCCATCTTTCTTAAAGCTCTGGAGAGACTAAGTAAAAAAAACAACTTGTCGACAACTTTCAATGTTAAAATGTGCAAAAGCACCTTCGGAATTCAACGATTTCCCTTTTTTTCCCCCCTCTTAGGTTTTCCAGATATACATCATAAAGCAACACCTGGCACTAATTCATTTTCCCCTTTGCAATCACCTTTTAAAGGAAAAAGCAGCAAGGTTTCCTACCAGCTGTAAACATGAGGAATAAAAGGCCAGATAACAATGAAGATTTCATGGAAACTCACAGATATGAGCACCCAAGTGTAAGGTCTGCAATTAAATGACGGGCAGCAATTTTCAGCTGACATTTTGTAAACAGGGAGCTGAGAAATGCAGCAGGAGAGTCAATTTTGGGGCAGGAACATGAGAATCTAGAGGTCAGTGGCGGAGGCACACATCACCAGGAGATAGGTCTTGTTCATTAGAAGGAAACAATCAATTCAAGTAATAACAGGCCACCCCCAGCCTCCAGTCTCCTGAGGCAGGTCCTCACCTAACAGAGATTTTCACGTCTATTCCCATTTTTTGTGCTGTCTGGTCTATGAGCTGGGGTTATCTACAAATGCTGGCGAGTCTCGGGCTGCAAAGCAATGCCAAGATCCTCCTCACCTGCTTTTTGAACTGGGCTTTGCATCTTTTCCTTCCCTTCTCTTCCCAGCATAAAATAAAAGGTGCCTTCTTTCCTAATTTAACCCCACTTGGATTCGTGATTTCCCGGCCTAAACCTTGCCTAGATTTGAGGAGAAAGGGTCAGTCCCTCGGAGTCTGGCTCTTCCTCACACGGAGATGCCCAAGAAATGCCATTTCCATTTCATTTTTCTGCCCCAGAGACAACTCCTGTCTGATATTATTCTACTTTCCCCACCCACCTCTTCCACCATGTGCCCCCAGGAGCTGCTAATAATAATATTGCAAACCCTGTAATAAATATTGTGATCGCTGCCTAACAGGCAGCCTAAAAAGGCTGGGGATAAATAAATAAATAAATAAATAATAATACTAAAAAAAAAAAAATCCCATTTATCTGCGAGCTCGGGAGAGGGAGAGAGAAAAGAGTTCGCTATTAAAGATCCCGCATAGCCACAGGCAAATTCGAGCATCATCTCCTTGCAGAGCCCGGCTTTTTTTAAAGCAGAGATTACTCTGGCGGTTCAAGGTGCTATCGAGCTCGAACCAGGGACAATTACAAGGCTCCAGTTGGAGCTTCTGAGACGATGCTTACGTCTGATAAGGTTGAAGGGGAATAATGGAAGGAGGGAAGTGATAATGGGCTGCTGAATGGGTGGGTTGAGGTATCATTGCCGGAGAGCCTGGAGACAGAAGCTGCTGCTGATGCAGAGGATGTGGGTTTTCCCTTTCTCCCCCCTTTTTGTTTCTATTTTCCCTCCATAAGAAGAAAATATCTCTGAACATGCACTTCAGAAGGATTTTTCCCCTCCTAGCTCCGAGCAACACTGATGACACCACTCACCAACTCGTTTCATGCCATAAGAGCCATCAGAGCCTGCCTCCCTCAGCACTCGCTTGGAAGGGCTCACAGACCATTTTTAATGTGTTCTGCCCATCACCACTTCACTGAGGACCACGCTGGACTCTGGGGATGCTCTCAGAGCACCCCAGGAATGCCCAGCTCAACACCCCACGCCTCAGAGGGGGAGTTCAGCCATGGGTGTCCAGCCCATGAGAGAGAGGAGCAATCCCTGCTCCCAGGTCCAGCACTCTCCCAGCTGCACTGGTCCTCCAAGGCTTTTTAGGGGCCGGGATCCTAAAGACAGGACCTGCTTCCCTGGTGGCCTGAGAGCAGATAAGGAAATCTGGCTTGCTCTTGTCCATCAGTAAGGGATGAAATCCCACACTGGGCGGCCTCACATCCCAAAGAATGGGCTGAGCCCTTCCTGTACCCTCCGTTCCACTCTCTTCCTGTCCCGTCCTCACCAGGTCATGGGCCATGGCTTGGTCTCCATGAAACTAAAACTGTTGGTGAGCACAGAGAGCCTTGATGAAGCTTTCATTATATTTTTCTTTCCTGAGATTTCTTTTCCTGGGCCAGATTCCAGCTGATAATGAATTTGGTATATTTAAATATCCGATAAACAAACAAAGTCTATTGTTTTTCTCCTTTGATTATGAGACTCTTCTCTTTGGCAGATCCTTTTATGTCTGTCTTTCTCTTTTGGAAGTATAAAATTAGATCAGGATTTCACTTCTCTTCTTTTATCAAGGCAAGACAGAGTTGCCTCTACGTTTTCCTCTGCTACTGAAGGCCAGCGAGTACCATGAAAAATCCCTCTTTCGGAAAGAGGGGTTTTGGATAAGAAATCATATTAAATATTTCCTGCATTGGAGGTCTAAACCCCCTTCTGACAGCCACAAATATGGAGGGGCTTGTGTAAACAGAAGACAGAAAATGATGCATTTTTGCTCAGCCCAGGAAAAGATGCTGGCAGCTTCCTGGGAATCGGGCAAATCCTGGCCAGTGGGGTGGAAGATTTCCAGACAGCATCCGAGGGAGGCTTTGGGGGAGTGACTCACAAAACCAGATTAATCTGCAGCTAGAACTTGACCAAAACTTGCAGAGAGGTGGTGCCAGGCCTGTGTCAAACACCCAGACTGAGTCATTTGCTTTAAAGCAACCCCAGCACCGCTTTTGGGTGGGGTTTCTCTCCCCTGCCTTTGGGCAGTGATGGTGTCAATAGCTGAGCTGGGAGGTCCAAACTCATGTTCCAGCCCAGGGAGACGAATGTTCCTTCACGGAGTTCAATTCATCCAACCATCTTGAGATAGGATGGAAAGTGGTCCAGAAATGTCCTGCTCTCTCTCTAGGCTCCACAATGAGCCTGCACAAAGAGTTCTGGTGGAAACAAGAGAAACCTGTTCACCTGTGAAGGCAGCGAGGGTTAGATGGGATATTGGGAAGGAATTCCTGGCTGTGAGGGAGGTGAGGCCCTAGCACAGGGTGCCCAGAGCAGCTGTGGCCGCCCCTGGATCCCTGGAAGTGTTCCAGGCCAGGTTGGATAGGGCTTGGAGCAGCCTGGGATAGTGGAAGGTGTCCGCGCCCATGGCAGGGATGGAATGAGATAAGCCTAAAGATCCCTTCCAACCCAAACCATTCCATGATTCCACGACTGTGGGCTTCCCAGTGGGATGGTTACCAGGGTTAAAGGATCAGGGATACCTGTGGAGATATCCAAGCTCTCGCCAGGGTGGCATTGCAGGGCAGGAGATGCCAGGGACAGCTCAACCCAGAGGGACAGTGCAGGTTCCTGCATGCCCTGATCCCTGCTTGGTTCCCTTTCCCATGCTTTAGTGGGAGACGGAGCACACCAGGAGCTGGGCCTTGGAGGTGGCTTTGGAAGCAGCGCTGGGAAGGGACATGGGAAGGATACATGGAATGCACCCAGGGAAGACCAGGCGCTCATGGAATGTCTTTCCAGAGGCCATAGCGCTGTGGTACATGCAATTCCACTTCTTAGTTAAAACAAAAAGAAGGAAAAGCAGGAAGAATGGGTGTCATGCACTGTGCTTGAGGATATTTAGTGTTTCCTTCCATGCTACTTCAATTTTACTCCTCCTCCATCCCACCTTGAGCCTCTGAGGGAGCTGAGGGCACAGAACTCGAGGATTGAAAGAGTCCTCCTGGCCTTCTCCAGCTTCATACGCCCTCCTGCTCTTCTCCAGCGTGTGGCTTTTCAGGGATACCAGCAGGAGAAAGGAGCAGGTAACAGATGGGGAATGCCTTTCTGCTCCCTGCCATTGGAATGGGCTAAAATAAAGGAGCTGCTGTGTGATGCCAGGAGAAAGGAGATGATATCTGCCCAGGTTATACCCTGGATACTAAATCTAAATGCATTTCAACTAAGATCAGTTGCTTTAAAAAAAAAATGAGAGGAAAAAAAATGTTGATTTTCTTTGCAGCTCTTGGAAGTGAATCTATTTGGTGTCAGGCTGAAAGAAGACAGCGTGTAAGTAACTGAGAAAGTGTTTACTCAGTGAATTAGTTCAGCTTTCATTGTGCACAGAGGATTATGGCCTCAGCAGTGGATGAGCTCCATTTCAGGCTGGAGTAGCTCACTTAGCTACCTCCAGGGCAGGACTAATTATCATAGGACTTAGGCCATTAAAGGGCTTTAACTACCAGTGCTCTCTCCCAGGTCTGGATTAACTCCTTGCCTGGAGCAAACCGCCCTGATAACCATTCAGCCTAATGGTCTGCTTTGATTTCTCTGCCCCCTCTGCCCACCCCTTTCGCCTTTAAACTTTATGTTATTGTCAGATCTGGAACAATAGCTGGGAATATTAAAACCATTGCTGCAAAATGGCAAAGGGGGCTCTGTTGCAGAATTTTTTCCTCCCTCTTTTGCTTTACCATTGCTAAGGCAATTTTAGGAGATACCACCTTGCACGGCAGAGAGCCCTTACCTGACTCAGGTGGATGAACAGGCGCTGCTCAAAAGGCAGGACCCCCCAAGGGAAAACCCTGAAATGCCCATAGAGCCCAGCTCTGTCTTACTCTGTTGTCTCCGTGCCAATAATTGCAGCGGAAGGCACTCTGCATAGAAATAGCAAAAGACTATTGTGCCCCCAGGCATGAAATAGCCAGGATGAGAGCAGAGTTATTACCCTGCTTCACAGAAGAGGAGCTGGGGTGCAGGAGGTTTAAATGTTTTGCCCAAGGTAACAGACGGAGAACGTGGCAGCAACTGCTCCCTATCATTAAAAATAGATTTGAAGAATTATCTCGTGATCCCTCTTCAACACCAGCATTCCCAGCTTTTCTGGCAGTGTAGCAGCACATCTGGGTGGTTCTCAGGCTGGAAGGGGTGACTGAAGAAGGTTCAACTCCAAGACTACAAAATCAGATGCACTTCTTCCAGTACAAACCCTCAGGAGGGTATCAAAGGAATCCAAAGGAAACCAAAACAGGTGGTTTTTCACACAGAAGAGGTGCTTCTTCACACAAAACAGGTGCTTCTTCCCACCACGGAGCTGGGCAGCACCCCAGTTGTGCTGAAGGTTTATGGGTTCAGAGCTGTGGGAGAAAAATCCCTCTTTAAAGCTTGTACAGAAGTGCAGAGTGAGTGGAACTTTGGTCTGCTGCTGTGTTCACACCCACAGCCATGAGGCTGCCAAGGTCCTTCACCTCCGTGCCCGTGTCCCCTGGCATGGCCCTTAGGCCATGGGAGATAGGAATTCTTGGCACCATTTGATGGTGGAAATGCTGGCAGCTGAAACACCTCTTCAGCTGAAGAGGCAGTTGAAATGTTGAAATACCTCTTCATCCCAAGAGGAGCACCCTTAAGAGAGTTTTTCCTCTCCACCTTTCAGTTTTTTATTCCGGGAAATACCATTTCATGCCAACCACTACGCTGAGTGTGGCCAACACGGCAACCATTTACACTGGTCTTATGTGAATAACTCAGGTGCTCTGGAAAGACCATTTGTCCAGTCAAAGCCCATAAAATCCATGAGAGCACAGATTAAAAGCAAAACCATAAACTGGTGCTCCTCAACGTGCTTCTGTCCTTCAGAAATACATAAATAAAAGAGGTATTTCAGCAAAACAATACATCAAAATCTGTCTGATTTTGGTGGCACTTCTCTTCCTGTTGTTGCCAAATTATCAGCTCAGAAACGTAAAATCATGAAATGGTTTGGGTTGGAAAAGACCTTAAAGATCATCCAGTTCCACCCTCCGGCCATGGCAGGGACACCTTCCACCTCCCACTATCCCAGGCTGCTCCAAGCCCCGTCCAGCCTGGCCAGGTGTTGCACATGCCCTGATGCCACCAGAGAATGGTCTTAGCTGGGTGGTAGATGCTCAGTTTCATGTGTTCACAACCTTCTGCATCTCATGGAGCTTCCATGAGTGTAAGGATGAACATAGGCTCAAAAAGCCAGGATGGATGTGAAGTAAAGCCCAGACCAGGATGGCTGGGTCAGGATCAGGGAGCTCTGCACAGGTTAAGCCAACTCAGGTTATCTGAACAAAGCCAGGTGCCTGCAGCCAGGTCTTCCTGAAGGCCTTGAACCCTGTGAGAGCCCAGGGACCATCTCTGGCACGTGGAGCCTGGCCCCTCCACAGGGTTCCCAAATACCTTCTCCTTGCTGGAATTCCAGGAGCGCGCAGCATTTGAAAGCAGCGCCCGTCCAGCAAGGGGTGTTTCTTCCTCCTTTGATGCTTCTCCCCATGGCTTTGTTCACACCTTTTCTTGGATGACTCAGTTCTTCATCCAATAGCCCAGCTGACAGCTTTCACAGCATTCCTCAGAGCTCTGAAGCCTCTTGCAGATGGTCAAAACATGCCAAAATTGGGTTCTGCTGCTTCGTCTATATGGAAATTGTCTCATTTCTGCCTCCCTCTGATCTCTTACTCTGAGGATAATGGGGTTTAGTACTTTCCCTTCTTGCCCCTGCTGCAGGAGTGAACTGGAATAGAAGACAAACTGCTTATAGGAGTGCAAGTTATTTGTTGTTCGCAGACGAACAGAGCTGCCTTTCATTTCCTGTGATTCCGAGTATGAAATTTCTTCTCCTCGTCATTTACCCATTGCTTGACATCTTCTGCTTTCAACTCCTTCATTCCCCATCACATCTGTGAGCCTGCACGGTGAAGCCCATCAAGAAAAAAACAACTGAGGCCACTCACTAAGGAAAAAGAGAGGCAGGTAATTGTGGAACAGCAAGCAGAGACCTTTGAAGAAAAGGCAATTCCTCAGAGGAAAATTAGACCAGCTGAGGGTTTCCTCTCTCCGTACCAAGGGTGCTTCAAGCCTGGCTGAAACATCTGCTTATGGAATCTACCAAGAAAGCCCCTAAAACTAAAAATCAGGACTGGAATCACACAGGAACAAGCAAATCTGCTTGAGAGAGCTGCACACTGTTCGCTTGCTGAACGCAGCAGCTCCTCCTGCTCTGTGTTCGCTCGGTACCGCGGGACCCTGACCTGCCGTGTAGCAGACAGGGATAACCACACTGAGACAAGAGCCCCAGAGCTGGGGCCAGGCAAGGAAAGCACCTTCTGGTGCCTCCTTCTCACATTTATCAAACGCAGGTTTCCCACCTTCCAGTGAAACTGCAATTAACTTGTAAATGTATGCTACGCAATTAATTTCCCACCAGCTGCTGCTCTGCAGCCAAGAGGAAATCAGTCAGGGAGACACCCACATGAACTCTGGTGTGGCCCTTGCCACCAATTCTGCCCTGACACAAAAAAACCCTATTAAACTAATAAGGCCAACCCACCTTACACAGAGAGAGCCCAAGGACTAGAGGGATTGCAATCCCACTTGGAGATGCTCCGTCCAAAACAGAGGAACAGGAATTGAACTCTACAGCCAGGTCAGCTCTTTTGTAGGTCTGGGTTCTGTGAAAACTCAGGTGTGTGTCTGTGTTGCGAGGAGGTGCTCCCCACTTCGGTGAGTGAACCAGCTTCCCACAGTCAGGTGCACGTGGCTCCTAGCCCAAGCGGCTTCTAGGTCTCTTCTCCCAGTTTGGAGAATAGACAGACAGGGAGTCCTGAGGAGGGTCCCACTCACCCTGAAGACACAGGTAAGTTGTCTAGAATGCAGCAAAAAAATGTCCACAAGACGGTTTGAACCTCATTCCATGTAGGCTGTGGATTAGGCTGTGGATTGGGACAGATTTACCTTTCTTCTCCCATGGTATTCGTCACATTCCAGCAGGATGCCCCATCCTTTTGCTACCATCCAGGTGTGCCCTGTCATCTGAGCCAGGATGTGGCTGTAGCTACAGCCGGCCCTGCTCTGAGCCACTGTGACATCCCAGTCACATGCCAGGCCCACCTCCTTGCCAGATTTTCCTCCCCTGCTGTCTTCCCCTCCTGGTAACCACCAGGACATGCATTGTTTTCCAGCAGGACTTTTATATTCCACTCAAAAATCTCGCTAATTTAAGTGTTCTTGCATGGCCACTCTGGGATCTGCTGCAATGGGGCATCCATTAAATCCCTAACACATTCCAGGGCTGCAGTCAAAAGTCTGTATGAGGTGGATGATGGCTCTGAGTGAGTGGGACCACGAGGTTTTTGGGGTTTATATATTCTCCTCTGTGGTAGGAGATCACAAGTTCAAGAGATTGTGAACAGGCGCAGCTCTTGATGGCGAGGGAGAGAAGTTCAGGCTGCAGATGCAGAAGGCTTTAGTCATGGTGGAAAGGAGCTGAATACATCATCTGCTCGGAGGTGGGCTTTTCTGAAGGCTCTACAGAAGACAGAGAAAATTCACTTGAAACAGACAAACACTGGCTGGGGACAGAAAACAGCTGCTCTGGAGAAAGGAAATCACCCATTCCCCACACACACAATGGCACGTTAAGGGAGAGCAGCTAATCTTGGAGCAGAGCACAGAACTCGGCGCTGGAAGGAGATAACAAAGACCAGGGGCTCTTGTGTTCCGGGTCAGCTGCTGGGCCCAGCTTTGCGTCTTCTCGGCAGACACAACAGGCCCTGCCGCACAATGGCACTGTGCCTGCCAGAGATAAGCTCCAGCATGAAAAGCAGCTGGCTGAAGCTCAAGCCAGGCAAGATGGAAGAGATGCTTCTAGGAAAGAAAAAAAAGGAGTGATTCAGGCATTTCTTAAGAAATGCTGATCTCTTGTCCACCTGGACAGGCAGGGAGGACACCAGTGCATCAAGACTGCACTGGCTCCTTAAGGCTCAGCCTGTGGTGGTCACAAGCATCCTCTGGGCACCTGGGACCCTCTCCTGCTTTTTCTTCCTTTCTGTGAATGCTGGCAAGGCACAGGACTGCATCAAATCAGGTCTGAATGCCTCTGCTCCAAGATGTGGCTGGCACCACCAGATTGAGGTGAGTTACAAAAAACAGAGGATGCCCAAGAGCTGGAGCAGATTTTCTCTCCTTACCCAGCCAGGAACCAGCTTTTGGGCACAGAACTTTCTATACATCTGGAAGGGCCAAGGAGACTGAGTGTGATGGGTGGAATAGCAGGAATATTGGAAATTCGGTGAAGTTCCCTTGGCTTTGATCCGGGAGCTGCTGTTATCAACAGGGAAAGATGTTATATCCTGAAGAAAGAATTAATGAGTTGTGTTCTCCTCTGGGTTTAAACTCTTCCACCCCTTCCACAATGACCACGGGTCTCAAAATAACCTCACACTCTACTCCCCAGTTTTCTTCTCCCTGCTTTACAAGCTCCCTTTGGAAGCCAAGTAAAAGCAGAGAGGCACAAGCTGATTATCAAATAATCTACTTGCCAGGGCGAGGGATAGCTGGATAAATAGTGGAGAAGTCACTTCTTAACTCTCAGTTTCCAGAGAGTAAAAGGCAAGAAGATGCCCCTGGATCCCTGTAAGTGTCCAAGGCCAGGTTGGACAGGGCTTGGAGCCACCTTGGATAGTGGAAGGTGTCCCTGTTCCATGGGGGTGGAACTGGGTGAGCTTTAAGGTTCCTTCCAACCCAAACTATCCTGGGAATCCATGATTCTGTGATAGGAAGTATCGCTGGTAGCTCCAAAAAACCCAAGTGCCCCCAAGGACGCTTTCCTCCTAATGCCTGGTGACAGGAAGATTTTCGTGCGCTGGAGCAGGAAGGTTTCTGTCTCTTCCAGAGTGCTGGATGTTTTGTTTAAAATTCAGAGCACTGAAACTTCCAAAAGAGCATCTGCATTCCCTTCCAGTGGATGCCTCAGCACCTGGGATCTGCTGACTCGTGAGCTTTGGCAGCTACACTTTACACGGGAATTACACCAGGGTGGAAGAGCTCATGGAGAGGCAGCTGAGTGCTTGTGCCTCCTTCCAATGGGAGCAGGGAGGGGAAGAACGTTGAGTGGCCAGGTACTCCCTGCCCTAGGAGACACCATGTTCACACAAGGAAGCCCTTGGACCTTGGTGTCTTCATAGGGTCCTCAACACCAGACCAGGGCGTTGAGGAGTTGCTCCTGTGCCCCCTCACTGTGCTCACTGAATAAGCTTTGATTTAGTGCCTGCTCTACTGAGATGTGTTGGGCTGTTTGATGGTTGCACTTGTTGACCTTGGAGGTCTCTTCCAGCCTTAATGATTCCGTGGTTCTATAATTCTATGTGGAGGCATCTGCCAGGCTTAGAGGTTGTCACAACCAGTCATGGGTGGCACCAGGGAAAAGCAGTTTCAGCTCCTGCTCCGAGGCAAGATGGGCAGTTGGATGTCCCTCCTTCCCCGGTTGGATGTGTGCCATGCTGGGAGAAGGGCACCAGCAAGTGCTGGTGGGGGGGGACCCTGTGTCCTGAAGGGACAAGTGCTGCTCTGTGGCTTGATCCAGACCCATGGAAAGTCCTTCTAGTCCTTTGGAATTCCTGCATATTTCTTTCCAAGACCTGCAGAGCTGCCCCAGCCCTGGGGACCAGCACAGGGAGGACGTGGAGCTGCTGGAGAGAGCCCAGAGGAGGCTCCAGGATGAGCAGAGGGATGGAGCAGCTCTGCTGGGAGGAAAGGCTGCGAGAGCTGGGATTGTCCAGCCTGGAGAGGAGAAGCTCTGGGATGACCTCACTGTGGCCTTGCAGGACCTAAAGGAGCTGACAAAAATGATGGAAACTATTTCCAAGGGGCTGGAGTGCCAGGCCAAGGGGGAATGGCTTCCCACTGCCAGAGGGCAGGGTCAGATGGGACATTGGGAAGGAGTTCTTCCCTGGGAGGGTGGCGAGGCCCTGGCACAGGGTGCCCAGAGAAGCAGTGGCTGCCCCTGGATCCCTGGCAGTGTCCAAGGCCAGGTTGGATGGGGCTTGGAGCACTCTGGGCTAGTGGCAGGTGTCCATGCCCATGGCAGGGGTGGAACTGGATGAGCTTTAAGGTCCCTTCCAACCCAAACCATTCCATGATTCTATGATTCTGCTGACCAAAAACGTTCCCAGAGCCTTCTCCTGCCTGTCCTCTGTTGCTGCTGGTGGCTGTGTCCCCTCACAGAGTCAGTGGCTGGTGGATCTGGGACACGTTTCCAAAAGTTGGGCTGTAGAAGTTTGATCTCTAACTCACAGGAACCTCTCCCTCCTCTTCTCCTGCTCACATTCCACTCCTTGGAACAGAACAAAGAGAATTCAAGCATTTTACAGAAAAAGAACTGTGCTCTCGTGGATATGTACAAAATTGGCCAAGTCTTTGCAGGGAAACTGTGTGTTTCCTCCTCTTTGGACTTGCACCTTCCTCCTCTTAACACGTGGAACAAATGTCTCCTTTGGAGCGTGATGGGGTAACTTGGAGAGGTCGGCAGAATTGCTACACATGGACCCTGGGCTGGTTTTCTTTTTCTATTGAACCTTGATGGAAACGCATGCACAGCAAGTCAGGGCCTGTCCCTTTTCCTTTCTCCTTTCTCTCTCCCTCTCTCTCTCTTTTTTTTTTTTTTTTTATTTCTTCCAGGAGTGCTGATGATAAGAAAAGCAATGTCTAAATCTTCTTAATGGTGTTTATGCAAGCAGTTTTGCTTAGCTGCAGTCCCTGCCACCCCCTCCCCCGTCCACCCTCCCCTCCCATCTCCCTGCTAATATCGCTGCTTCATTCCTTTCCCTGTTGGCTATTACTATGGACTACAGCGAATCTAAAACTAAATAATCCCCTTAGTGTCAAGTTTTCTGGGCTGAGCAAATAAATCTAACCAAATGCATTATCTAGGTAGAGGAGGCTGTTGTAAGGGGGAAAAAAAGATAAAGGCTATTTTACTTTAAGGCAAAGAGTAAAACCATCATTTTTCATTCACATTGTACTTTTAAAGTTGGTTTTTTTAAATTTTATTTCAACTTTCCTGTTCAATCCTTTTCTTTTTCCATTGTAATTAAAAAAAAATAAAGAAATACGGCAAAGCCTCTGATTTCAAGCATTAAATAGAGGCAGAAAGACCTCAGATAAGGTGCCATTCAAATCCCCCTCTCAGACGGGTAGTTCTGATCAGGCAGTAAAGTGGTCTAAATAAATAAACCCTTCCCCACTTTCCCTTCCCTGGGGAGGGGGGCTGAGGATATTAGAAAACTCATTTACAGGAGGAAGAGCACGTGGAAATCTGCATGTCCCAGGCTGAGGTGCAGAGGTCTGGATTCAACCCAGGACAGGACTGGATGTGTCTCTGTGTGGTGGCTCAGAAGCCCAGTTTTGGGGATGCTTCAGCCTGTGTTTGCAGGCAGGGCTAACCCAAACGTGGGGACAAAATGCCCCCAGACTGGAGAACTCTGTGCTTTAACTCCCATTTTCATCTGAGAGGTCTTTGAAAGCACAAGCAAAGCCATTCAGCTATTATCCAGCTCTTCTCCTGTACAAATCCAGGCCAATGGAGCTCGGCTGGATTTGCAGCAGCCAAAAATCCAGCTGACATTGTCCCCATCGCTGCTGGACTCCACACTTGAAGCAGGTTTGGGCAGCTCTGCCTTGCTCACCAGCCTTCCCTCCTTCCTGATCCTACACCCCATAGGGTCTGGGGAAAACATGGACCCAACAATCCCACTGGAGCAGCCTCGGGAGTTGTGCATGTGCATAAACACCATCAGTGACCCAATACCAGCATCGCTTACCTGAATTCATCCTCTTCATACTGGTTCATTTCAAACACAGACCAGATCACAGAGATGCCTGGCATGGCTCTTTGAGAAGCAGAACCCCACTCGCACGTTTCTTTAAAATAAAGGCATTTTGGCCAACATCAACCACTGGCACACATCACTCCCAAGCCCTTCCTTCTTTTCCCCCTAGGTTTCCACACTGGGCATGACAAATACAGGCCCATCCCAGCTCATATGAAGGAAATTAACTCTACCCCAGCCCAAACCAGCGCAATAAAATAAGCCCCAGTGGGTTGTTGGGTTTGGACCCACGGGATCAGGGAAGATCAGAAAGATCTTGAGCTCTTGAAGATGGATGGACAGTGTGAGGTGCTGCTGCCTTCACACACCTCACCCAGCCAAATTCTGCTCTTGCCCCAGCTCAAAGGTTTTTTTCCACTTGAACATCGGTTTGAAAATAATGAAGTCAACAACATTTTCTCTGCATTTGCTTTAATCCCTTTGTATATGTTTTGGGTTCCCCATCTCTACAGCCAGCCTGCCAGGGAGATCTGCTCCTAAGATCCATTAATCTTTAAATTTCTTCTGTTCTAGACAGGCAGATATTCCTGTTTGAAACAGATTCATTGCTTCTTTCTTGTTCCTTTTTATTTTTATTAAACAACTCTTATCATTTTTAGACCCCTCCATGTTAGAGCTAAAACCCCAGGAAGAAGAATAGATTTGTTCTAGCAGTTGTTTTTATAAATCTTCTCAAAGGAAATAAAATCTCAGGCACTGCTCACATTGGAAAAAAAACTGGTTAAGACCACTCCATTGTATTTTGGGATTGGGATCTGCAATAGACGTCACCAGTAATGATGGACCAGCTCTTGACCTGCTCCTGGTCCGCACAGCAAGGACACCAGATGAGGACCAGGCTCAACCAATTTCCAACACAATAGCACAAGCATCCTGCTCATTTTAATCTAATATTCTCTGAAACATCTGCACAAAAATACCTGCCTGGCTATGGATGAACTGCAAAAGCCAAGGAAAAACTGCAATCTTTGATAAACAAGCTGAAGGAAATTATGTGAGAAGGTCATGCTGGATTGATGAAGAGCAGCCCCTGGAGAAGGACTTGGGGGTGCAGCTGGTGAGGGCTGGCCATGGCCCCATCCCAGAAACCCCCCTGTGCTGGGCTGAGCCCCAGCGTGGGCAGCAGGAAAGGGGTTGGGATTCTGCCCCTCTGCCCCCTCAGGTGAGACCTCACCTGCAGAGCTGCCCCAGCCCTGGGGCCCAGCACAGGGAGGACGTGGAGCTGCTGGAGAGAGCCCAGAGGAGGCTCCAGGATGAGCAGAGGGATGGAGCAGCTCTGCTGGGAGGAAAGGCTGCGAGAGCTGGGATTGTTCATCTTGGAGAGGAGAAGCTCTGGGATGACCAAATTGTGGTCTTCCAGGAACTGAAGGAGCCAACAGGAAACACGAAGAGAGAGGGCCTGGAGTGCCAGGACAAGGGGGAATGGCTTCCCACTGCCAGTGGACAGGGTTAGATGGGATATTGGGAAGAAATTCTTCCCTGTGAGGGTGGCGAGGCCCTGGCACAGGGTGCCCAGAGAAGCTGTGGCTGCCCTTGGATCCCTGGAACTGTCCAAGGCCAGGTTGGACAGGGCTTGGAGCAGCCTGGGCTAGTGGCAGGAGTCCCTGCCCACAGCAGGGAGTGGCACTAGATGATCTTTGATGTACCTTTCAACCCAGACCATTCCATGATCCTCTGATTTCCCATGTGCCCCAAGATATTCTGCAGCTCATTCCATGGTCTCAAGGCATCACCCAGCAATTCTGTTTTCTGGATAAACACCACATGCAGTTCAAGTCATAAACCTGATGTTCCTTAGGACCCTCATCTGGGACTTGGAGTCAATCCTGATGCTTCCCTGTCTTTCCTGATTCTCTGTCACTCACTACCTCTGCCTTTTCCTGGTTTATATAAGGCTGAATCACCGTTGTCTACGAGGGTTCTTTGCCAGATGACTGGTCCTGGGATGGGGCCAGGGGCACGGAGCCAGGATGGATTGAGCCTGTCATAGGATGTGTGGGATTTCTGGGCTCAAGCCTGGAGGGTTTGGGAGGAAGAGTAGGACCAGGAGCCAAGCAGAGACAAGACAGCTCCTGGAACATGAAGCAGCAAGAGCAGGAAGCAGAATTTGCTGAGGGTGTTTCTGAACAGTGGGTTTGGTTGAACCAGACCTGGCTGCCTTCCAGCATGGCCTCTTCACCAAACAAAGCCTCGAGGCTACCACTGGAAAAAAAGATCTGCCCTTCATCAGGTGAACACCCTGCTGTGCTTTCACTTTTGCTCAGTAATGTGTGGCTGGATCTGAAACAACTTTGGAAGTGCCACTGTTGGTCCGTGCTATTTGTTCTTATATTTGGAGGGGTTTGTCCCACACAAAAGAGCAGAAGGGATGTGTCCAGATCCCTCTGCTTATGAATGCCAGGAATCTTTCTTCTCCTGGAGATCAGACATGCACATTATGAGACAAATACAGGAGCACACAGATGGAGGATGGAGGATCACAGGACCACAGGATATCCTGAGCTGGAAGGAGCCCACAGAGATCATCAATCCAGCCCCTGGCCCTGCACAGATCCCCCAACAACCCCACCCTGGGCATCCCTGGCAGCGCTGTCCAAACGCTCCTGGAGCTCTGGCAGCCTCGAGGCCGTGCCCATTCCCTGGGGAGCCTGGGCAGTGCCCAGCACCCTCTGGGGGAAGAACCTTTCCCTGATCTCCAACATAAACCCCCCTGACACAGCTCCAGCCATTCTCTCGGTCCTGTCCCTGGTCACAGAGAGAAGAGGGATGTGGTCACCAGGACACAGGGATGTTCCTGACAGTCACTGGATCACGTGTCTAAGCACAGGGTCAGCCAGTGACCCCCCAAAGACCAAACATTTGTGTGCTGTTAATGACACTGTCAATAAACTGCAGCTTCACTGCTGGTGTCAGGTTTACACTGTGACTTATTAGCCCTTGGTGATTTGAGGGTCAAGGAGGTGAAGCAGATTGCCCTCTACTTCATCAAGTGAGTTTTGCCTTACTTTCAAGCCTTTGCCACAGTGTCCTTACTCTTCTAGGAGCCTGGTGAATTTATTCTCACTGTGTCTGACCCTTTGCTCGATGCCATGTGTAGACAGTTGCCACTCTGTGTTGTTTTCCTTATTATCCCCCAGTTTATCACTTGATGTCAATTTCTGTGCCAATGCCCCAAGCAACTTCACCTCTTTTGGGTGTTTTTTGGTGTTCTTCTGCTGGGCACAGAGAGCTGACTACAAAGCTGTGTTGCCTCTAGGCAAATCTTTTCCCTGGTATCTGCCACTCCTGGCATCCAGCCTTGCCCATCACTCCACAGGTCGGGAATGCTGAGACGTGACTCTCTCCAGGATTCTCTCTTTGGCAGCAGCAAAGAGAGTTTACAGCCTGCTCAACCCACAGAGGAGAGCAGGCAAACTGCTCCCAGCCTTTCCTTGCAGTCCGGGTGTATCCATCTCCCGTGGCTCTTGTGAGCAAGCTGTGACTGGAAAAGATTTCCATCGCTGCACCAGATCCGTGGCTCTGCCAAAACCAGCTGTTTCTGCTCCCATAATTGTTCCCAACCACACCATTTACCCACAGGTCTGTCTATTGCCATGGGTTCCCAGGAGGTTTTGAACTGGTGACAGATGACAAATGTGAGAAAAGTCTGCTAAAAAAAACCGGGACCATCTTCAACCTCTCTGCCAGCTTTCTGTCACTGTAGCATTCCAGGGCTGGGAGTGTGTGATGCCTTTGACCTTGATTATACTGATGATAATCCATCTGCAAAAACACTCTAAGTGTACATAATATATATATGCAAAAAAAAAGAGCCTTGTTTTAGTTTACGTGGCGATTGTGACACAGGAATGCAGGGTTGAAAGGGACCCTTTCCACCCACTAAGTTGGCATCTCTTCATTATATCCCTTTTATAATCTCTATTTCCATTTTTTTTTTCCCCTCCATAAGTTTCCAGCCTTTTAAGGAGGCTTTTCCAGAGTGTGGATCTTCTCATGGTCACTGACTTCCTGCCTCAATTTATTCATGGCTGTTTTATCCCATTTGCTCTGGGAACAACCCTTTCCTCTCCTTCGCTTCTAATCCCCCGACAGATTTCCTGAGTATTTCCTCAGTTTCCCTTTTATGGGAGAAACCAAGCCAAGCCCTTTCTGCCTCATGTGTGGGACATGTTTCCCTTAGCCAGCCATGGTTCCTGAGGAGCCCATCTTTCCCCAGCAAGGGGTGACTGGGAGATTCCCCAGTTCTGGAATCAGCAGTGCAGAGCACAGACACATCAACACTTCCCTCTCTCCACTGGAAACACCTTTCCTGAGACATCCCACCACCCTTGGCTTTCCCTCCTTTCCTGGCCACAAGCCAGAAACACACCCGTGACCCGAGCCTGAGTGTCCTGCATTTCTGATATCCTTGGACATCCTCCATCTTCTTCCCTCAGGTCATGACTGGACCAGCACATCCTGACTCCGGCCCTTTCTCAGCTGTAATTCCAGCTCTCAGTGCTCCATCCTTCTGACTGATCCTGCATCCCAGAAATTCCCCGTGCCACCTCTGCCCACACTTTTTCCTGCCCTTCCCAAGACAAGCTGTCACAAGGTTGTTCTGACTCAGCTATTCTGGAACTTCTCTTGGTTCATGTGAATCTTAGAGAGGTTTTTCCCCACCTCACTACAGCTGGATGAAGAAATGAATAATTACAGGTTCTAGCATTCCTCACACAGCCTCTGGCATATCTCCTGGGACTCCAAGGTGACACCCCACAGGGACTGCGCTGCTGTCTTTTGTCCCCAGATAAAGCTGCTGTGTTTTTTCCCTCCTTATTTCCTCATTTCACAGTTTCTCAGCACGGATGCTTCGGGTTGCCGAGGGCTGCAGGGAGAGCTCCAGGAGATAACGTCTGCAGAGATAGGAATCACTAAATCACTTGGGCACAGCACTGGGATTTCCAGGTCCTCCTCTAAATGGAAAACCTTTAATAACATGTCTCTCCTCTTCCATGTTGTGTGGAGATGTTAATGCCCATCCTATCGGCACCCCTGGGTAGCTGGACAAGGACTGCACACCCAGCAGTGCCACTTCCACAACAATTCAGCTGGTTGGGATGACCTCCAGCCATTGCCACATCAAGACGTGGGCTTTTTGTTGGAGGGACCCAAGAAAGTCTCGGGACATCCTGAAAAGGAAAGGGATGTACTCCTACCAGGACTGGTGGTGCCTCTCTGTGGGGTATGCCCAGCCTCTGCCCTGGAGGGAGACCTGCTGAGATAAGGAGATTGCACAACCTCCCAGCAGAATCCCCCTGGAAAAGGCAGCCACCTTTCAGTTACAGCGAGAGAGGACACAGACCCGTGATCCTCTTGGAGACCTATGCAGATCCTTCGTAACGCATTGGCTTTTACCCTCTCACACCCACCCCTGTACCCCTATAAGATCAAGCCCTCTGCCCCTGTGGGATCAGGGAGAACTCGTCCCTGGCCTCCCTTTGCGGAGTGCGGGCTAATAAAGCTGCCTCGTGCGGAACTGCTAAACGAGCCTCTCATCTCTCTCCTCCTGGTCTGGCCTGGAGATTGCCCCGCAGAGCAAAAGCTGAAATCACGAGCTGAGAACCACTAAAGAGCTGTTATCCTCTCTGCAAAGGCACTCTGGTGGCTGAGGGAAAACTACAGGGGCGCCAGGAAGACGATTCCTCACGGGACCATTTCTCCAGACCGGTTACGGTTTCCTGGGTCTGAGCCACAGACCCCACACCAGCTACCTCACCTCTCCATGCTGAGCCAGGGAACTGCCCACCAAGCTCTGGGAAGCCCCCAGCCTTTGTCTGACATGGATGGTTTGTGTCCTGGTTTATCTGAGGGATCTGCTTTTGGGGACAGAGTGGTTTCACAGCCTTACCTTTCTCACAAAACACTTCCTCAGTGGTCAGACACAGGACCAAGCAATGGCTCCCAGCAGGTTTGGGGTCCATCCACCTGCTGGAAGGGCAGTGCTTGCCAGGGGGACACAAAGAGATGCGCTTCCAGGGAAAGAAAGTCTCCAAGCTCTTTTTGAAACAATTTAAAAATAAAATTTCAGTTGTATGAAACACAGATTCCACTGAACTCATTCCTCCTACTTAAAACTGTTATCCCGGGGTAGCCCAAAAGCTTTGGAAAAGGCACACAGCACATCTTCATTAAGATAAAGCTGCCACGAGGCCAAGGGGGAATAGCCAGAATTACAATTCACTCCAAATACTCTGTGCTACACAGGGAGGAGTTTTGGCCAGAGATGCTGCAAGACGTGAGCGATGGAGGACACGGATTCACTCCAGCATCCAGAACTCCTCCTCCTCCAAACAAACAAAAGCAAAGTTTTGAAGTCAATCACTGAAGGATTTGGGCTCATCTGAGACAGATCAAAGCTTCTCGTTTCCACTGTGACATCATTCAGCGGTGTTATCTACACGGGAATTCTTAAAACATGGAAAAATAAGGGAGTTTGGGACATAAAGTGGAAGGGTTTCCTTCTTCAAATGAACAAGCAGGACCTTATGGGATTGTCATAACTTCATTTTCCTTCTGTGTTTTCCTCTCATGCTTTAATTTTCGATAAAATGAGTGTGACTTTCAAAGCCTGTGAGTGTCCGAGTCAACAGGATTGTCGGTATGAAAACTCTGTGCAAGTAAATCGATACTATAGTTATTATATATATGGCATAGAGCATAAAAATATAATAATTTATATAATGCATAGAGTATATATATATTTGGTACGGAACATAGATCAAATATATTCCATCCCATAGAATACAGACAGCAGAGAAGTTTGATTCGACAGTTCTGCTGACCCTTTTCCAGAATATATGGGGAAAAAATGCTCAAAAATAATTCAAAAAGCACTTGCACACAGGATTCCTTTTTTCTCAAGGAACTCATTGCTGTTAGACACAATTTAGGCCAAGGTTTCACTGGGATTCAAACAAGGAGTAGTCTTTTCCATAGGGAAAAAGCTATTGCAACAGTGATTCAAGGAAAACCACAGGGATGACGATGGAATCATGGAATCATAGAACTTTCTGAGTTGGAAGGGACACACAAGGATCAAACTCCAGCTCCTGGCCCTGCACACCCCAACAATCCCACCCTGTGCATCCCTGGGAGCGTTGTCCAAGTGCTCCTGGAGTTTTGGCAGCCTTGGAGCCGTGGCCATTCCCTGTGGAGCCTGTTCAGCGCTCCACCACCCTCTGAGAGAAGAACCTTTTCCTGATTTCCAACCTAACTCCCTCCCAACACACCTTGATAGCCCAGATGCTGCTCATTCCCTGCCCAGAGCACCTCAGCTGTGGGTTCTGATGGCTCTGCCCCACAGCACCACACAGCCCTCACTCATCCCAGGAGCCACACACACTCCCTGATCAAATTCCTGCATGTCTCATCAATGGAGGGAATACTTGCAGTCAAGTCTGCACCTTAATCTGCTCACTTCCAGCCAGGCATCCAGGAAGGACTCCTCCCCACAGACTGTACAAGATCTCAGCTGGAGTTTCCAATGAATGAGTGGAAAAAGTGGGGAACAGGGTGCTGGAAAAAAAGCAGAGGTGTTTTTAAGATGCTGATGTAGAGTGCAATTAAAAATGCTGCCCACATAGCCTTTTAACCCTCCAAGATATCAGATAAGTTTCTCTTTCCTGCGGGGAGATGAAGTGGCTGTCATTATCTGGAAGGGCTGTATCATATCGGAATCTGCCGGTGCAGGTCAGCGAGTCCGGGCTGTTCTGGGCCCGGCTCCGGCACTGAATTACATTTCCTGGGCACAAAGGCTGCAGAATGGGTGGGTGCTTTGTCATTTAAACTGCATAAAGAGGCAGAAATTGATTTTTATTGTGGATCTTCATATCTAATAAAGCTCTGAGGGGCTCTTTTCTTCTCCGATTGAATGGCCATTGAATGCTTTCAATCTAGTTCTGTGTTTCATGCCTAAACTGAATAGTGGCAGGAGGAAAATAGATGGGGGGAAGAGAGGCCAAGTCACTTTCCAGATTGAAAAGGATACAGAAGGGAAATAAATAAAAAAATAAAATAAAATAAAGTAAAAATGAATCAGGAAAAAAAAAAAAAAAGCCATTTAAGTGGAAAGGGGAACTTCCCTGGTGCTAAGGAAAATTGCTTTGTGCGACGGGATCGTCTGCGGGCACAGGGACAGTGTGGGATGACGTGGGACTCCATGGAATGCTGCTGAGGGGCCCTGATCTTACCTGCACCTCTGTTCAGTGCTTTGGGACTGGAAATTTCCATCTCCCTGGTCAAAACATGTTAACAGTGCTCATCCCGGAGCTGCCCTGCCTGTGTTACCCAGGGTAACTGAACGGCTTCCTCTGCTATAAAACGGGAATGACTCAGTTTATGTTGACATTAATTAGAGGAGAGATTGGTTTAGAATACAGTGTTTTTTAATGTAATTAGTACCTAGTTCATCACATCCTCCTCAAATCAACAAAGAGACAATAACACATAATGGCTTTTCAGTTCCTCTTTGATATGTATTGCTCATTTAGTCCCGGTCCCCTTGGGGAGCTCCATCACAATTAACAAGGCCAGTAGCGTTAGCATTAATTGGTCGTGCTGATGGTCTGATCTAAGGTCCTAAGGACTCCTCCTATAGCACTGCAGACTGGTCAGACACTCCTGGGAGCTCTGCCTAATTGAATGTTGAATCTCTTGATCATTAGGCCCGGGGGACAAAGTCATTGCCTGTTCAGACGCTCAGCCTTTGAAGCAGCAGGACTTGGGACGAACGGAATGCTCCCCAACAGCCTGGGCAGGACATGGAAGGGGCTGTCCCGAGGCAGCCAATTGCACTGGGGTGCCCTCCTGCCCATGTCACCAAAACAGAGCTGTTCTGCACACCAGCACCTTCAAGTTCTTTAACTTGTCAGCTCAGGGATGTCGAGATCCCAGGAGTGCCTTTCTTCCACGGCAATTCTACTGGTTTTGGTGTTCATGGGGGATTTAACTCACGTCCCTGGACCTCCACAGCCAGCACTGGGAATCCCCTCCCATGGAGGCTGGAGCAGGAGATCTGATTGGCTCCCCACCACAAACCACAAGGAATCTTTCACGCTGAAAATGTTTGGATTTGGTTTTCCTGCAGCTACTCAAAGCCCTGCTGTAGATGTCTGTCTTCTTAACTGCAACAAGATTAAGGTCATGAGAATTACAAACTCTTGAATAATCCTGGACCTGAGCAAACGAAAACTCTCACATGTGCCTGAAGAGCTGGGCCTTGAGTTTGAGCCACAAAGGCGTTGAGTATCATTTGTCAGGACAAGAGGAAATGGCCTCCAGCTGTGCCAGGGGAGGTTCCAGGTGGACATCAGGGAGAAATTCTTCATGGAGAGGGTGGTCAGGCATCGAAACAGACCCAGGGTTGTGGTGGAGTCTCCATCCCTGGAAGTGTTCAAGAAACAACTGGACGTGGCCCTCAGTGCTTTGAGCTGGGTGAAAAGGTGGGGATCAGGCACAGGTTGGACTCCATTATCTGGGAGGTCTTTTCCAACCTCAATGACTAAGTGGCTCCATGATCCCTGTCTTTCCTTGCATTTAAGGGCATTAAAACCTCACTCAGAGCCTCCTGAAACGTCCAGTGCCTCCTCAGAACCACTGGTTACGTGGCTGGGAGGGCAGAGGGCTTCCGGGAGCTCTTGGAAGCTCAGATTTTCTTTTCCCTGAGCTCCCTCTCACATCCACCCCCAGCTGTTTAATTCTCAGCGCATAATGTGGAAGAGAAGCTGAAGATTCCAGTTGAATTTTTCTTCTCCTATCCTGGAGAAGAAGAGAAGACAGCCTTAGAGGTTAAACAAAGCAAACCTCCCACTGGATACGTGACTCCTTCCCTGCACACTTCCTTCAGGAAAGAGTTTTTCCTCAGGCTGCTATAAAATGGGAATGACTCAGTTTATGCTGACAGTAATTAGAGGAGAGAATTTTGGGTTTAGAACAGTGATTTTTAATGTCATTTGGCTTTTCACCTGCCTGTTTCATCACCCGTAGAAACC
Organism: Corvus hawaiiensis; assembly: GCF_020740725.1. Classification (NCBI taxonomy): domain Eukaryota; kingdom Metazoa; phylum Chordata; class Aves; order Passeriformes; family Corvidae; genus Corvus; species Corvus hawaiiensis. The sequence continues at coordinate 4,281,679 of NC_063222.1, forward strand.
TCCTCCAAATGGCTTTGCCCCAGGCAGCCAAAGGGAATGCCAAAAAATAGGGTGGTTCCAACTTCCAATTCCCTTGGAAAATCTGAAAGCAGACCAAGTCTTTCAGAGTGAGAGAAGGAAATCTGCAGAAGTGTCTGACCTTCTCCCATCCCATAGCACTGAGCTCAGCAAGAACCACTGGGAAAGGACCTGCCCTTTCTAGCACTGAGAATTCATCTTTTGGAAATGGGGCTCCAAGTAGAGAATCTTCATGAAAAAATACATAAAAACCAAAACTACAAAAATTGCGCACTGTTTTCACAAATCCTGGTTGTTTTTGCCAAGAGCTCAGTGCAATCTCGAAATGCATTGGTGATCCAGAAAACCAAGGAAATGCCAGGCTGTATTCAAAAAGAGGGAATAACACTGCAAACGTTGTAATGGAATAATGGAATTACAGAACTCTATGATACACATTCACCCAGAATAATGTTCCCTCTTCCAACCTCCCTGCCTCGGAATGCAGACACGGGAAAGGTCTAGGGGAGGGCAAAGGAAATGATTAAGGGCATGGAAAGACGTCCATGCAAAGAGAGATTAGAAAGATCATGGCCACATAATTTAGAGCCGACATGAATAAGAGAAGCCATGATAGAGATATAGAAAATAATTTGCCTTTTCTTCTGGTTTGCAGAGCTTTTGTGAACTCAGCCTGCACTGGTTTTCCTTCACACAGGAATCGGATGTGCTTGGCAAACAGGAAAACAATCATCATCAAGCTGGAGCACATATTCCAAGAGCCTGGAGTGGGGAATATTATTCGAGATTCCAAATGAGTCTTTTAAAGAAATGTTGTCCTTCTGGTACTGGATGGAACAACCTTTGAATAAAGCAGGAATCTCTCAGGAATAGGATCACAGAATCCTTATGGTAGGAAAAGACCTCCAAGACCACCCAGTCCAACCCTCAACTGAATCCCACCATTAAACGCTATCATGAAGTGCCACATCTACTCGTTTCTTGAACAATCCCAGGGATGGTGACTCCACCATTTCCCTGCAACCCAGTTCTATCAAGGGTGTCCTGCCCTTTGATATCCCTGTGGAGTCCTGACTCAGAGGAAGTCAATAATACAATATTTTCATCACCTCTGCAGTCTGTGTTTTCTTCATTTTCTCCACACACCCTTCCCTGGGCACCTTTGGTCTGGCACTACAGGTTATGCAGGAATATCTTGGCAAAATGATAAGCCAGCCTCCTTCCCTCAAACCAGTTTTGTGGCCAGAAGATCCCATTCTAGAACCTGTTCTAACATCTCAAGTCAGAGCCCCCACTTTCTGCAGAGCTTCCTGTGAGATTAGTGAGGCTCCCTATGACCCGCTAAGCCCTCATGTCACATTTGAGGGGAACGCACCACGTTTTCCTGCAGGACGTCTCCTCTTCCACATGCAAAGAACCCAAAGGCAACCAAATCTTTGTTTTCAGTCTGAGGTAAGCACCGAAGCAAAGCTTCTGAAATGGGGCCATTAAGCCCCTCACTTTGAGAGAGACATTGAGGGGCTGGAGCGTGTCCAGGGCAGGGAATGGAGCTGGGAAGGGGCTGGAGCCCCAGGAGCGGCTGAGGGAGACGGGAAAGGGGCTCAGGCTGGAGCAAAGGAGGCTCAGGGGGGACCTTGTGGCTCTGCACAAGTCCCTGACAGGAGGGGGCAGCCGGGGGGAGGTCGGGCTCTGCTCCCAGGGAACAGGGACAGGACAAGGGAAAACGACCTCAAGTTGTGCTGGGGAGGTTCAGGTTGGATATTAGGACAAATTTCTTCCCCAAAAGCGCTCTCCAGGCCTGGCACAGCTGCTCGGGGCTGTGGTGGAGTCCCCATCTCTGGAGGGATTCAAAAGCCATGCGGATGTGGCACTTGGGGACAAGGGTTGGACCTGGGCTTGGCAGTGCTGTGAGAATGGTTTGACTCGATGATCTTTGAGAGCTTTTCCAAACTAAATAATTCTGTGATTTTATGAAATTGTCTCTCAGCAGAGCGAGGGGGTTTTGTGTAGATGGTGTCTCAAGCAAAGTGTTCTAAAGAGAATGTGAATTTTGGAGAGATACAAAGGGGCTCATACTCCTGAACACTTGTCCATTTCTTCCAGCTCTTGGTGTAATAAAAGGTTATTAAGGTCTCTCTATACAAAGTCTCTCTTTTCAAGAGGAAGCACTTCTGACACTCACGATACTGTCCAAACTCCAAACCTTTCAAACTGTAGTCTTAGACAAAGACTTCCATCCATGGGCCAGAAGGGAAAGGGGAAAAAAACCCCAACCCAGCACACAACAAAAGTATGAAGAATGCAAACAACAAAGGTGCATGGAAGAATGGTCCAAATTAAATGGTGAGACTGCAGATGGACTCGAGAGACACAAATACCTCATTTAACCTCAAGGCACAGTGAGTTGCCGGGGTCAGAAATGAAAGCAGAGATCAGCTGGGTGCCAAGTGGTTTGTTCTCAAGTTCCCTGAGCAGGAGAGAGCTCTACAGCACTTGACAGAATGGTTTCTATCCACTTCAGGTCCTGCTAAGGTCCAGAATTAAAAAGTCGAGGACTTTTTGACCTTTTTGAATAGTTGATGGGTGTATGCAGCTCTGAAGACAGGGTACAGTTTCTCAAGGCATCTTGTTCCCATGTAGTAAAAAATTCAGATTTTGATGCCACCAATTAACGGCAGGGAAGTAGTGAAAGGCCTTGGAATGATGGAGGCAGCTGTACAGACCTGTGTGGTAGCTAACAATGTCCTCTGGGATCCCCAGGGGAATTTTGCAGCAAAGCCTGAGGCAGAAGGATCCCAGCCAGGCCCTGTGGACAAGCTGGAGCACACACAATCTTTTAGGATTGGTTGGTATTTCCTTACCAATTCAAGCTCCAAGCAGTTTAGGAGACCATCAAAGACTGTCACAGCAGACTCACCGCTGAAATACAGACCTTTCTCAACAGCTTGAAGAAAGGCACATCAAGTTGAATGGATTCTCCCCTAAAGGAGGAGCAAACTTGCTGAAATAGCAGCTGGAACAGGTTAAAGACATCACTGAAGTGAGGCGGTGCCCAAAGTGGCAGCCCAGCTAGCCAGGAGTTTATAAACTGAGTGGAGAAGGAGCTGCTGGTTATTACTGAGTTTTGTACTGCTCACCATTCCTCTTAAATCATTCCTGCTGGGCTGTAAAATGTGTCCAGGCTGAAAAAAAAGCCAGGAAGAAACTGAGAGGCAGAGCCCAAGATGAAACAAATCCTCCCTTGAACAGCAAGTCTTAACTATAGGTTAGGAGTCCTTTAAAATACTTCACCTAGAGGATAAAAGCCCTCTTTATTTTTGTTATCCACCACTGGCAGCTGGCTGTCCCCAGAGCTGAGGATGATGAAGGACAGATGCTGCTCTCCTGGGGTTTTTCACTGCTGCCCTGACTGTAAGTGAGCCCAATCCAAGGGGAAGGTCAATGGTTGGGAAGTTTCCAAAGAGCTGCTCTGCAGGTGAGGGCAGACAGCTATAAGAGCTCCAGGTGAAGTGGTCTAAGCCAGGCTGAAATGAGAGCCAGTGATGGTTAACACTGTAAATTCCAACCTGAGACACCAGTTGAGTCTGTCAGGCTTAGAGTGGGCAGGGGATTTTCCTCAGTTTTCTCTGGAGCACCCTCCCTTTGCAGCGCCTGTTTGGGTGTCACTCATGCTGGGTGTGTCTGGCTCCCTGTCAGAGAGATTGATTCATGGGACTTGGTTCTGCCATGGAAAAGTAAATGGCACCTTCTCACAGAATCACAGAATCACTGAGGTTGGAAAAGACCTCCAACATCATCAAGTCCAACCTGGGACTGATCCCCACCTTGTCACCAGATCAGAGCTCTGAGTGCCACGTCCAGCCCTTCCTTGGACACCTCCAGGGATGGGGACTCCAAACCTCCCTGGGCAGCCCCCTCCATGCCTGCCCACCCTTTCCATGGAGAAATTCCCCCTGATATACAACCTGAACCCCCCTCCAATTTGAGGCCGTTCCCTCTCCTCCTGTCCCTGTTCCCTGCGAGCAGAGCCCGACCCCCCCCGGCTGCCCCCTCCTGTCAGGGACTTGTGCAGAGCCACAAGGTCCCCCCTGAGCCTCCTTTGCTCCAGGTTGAGCCCCTTTCCCGTCTCCCTCAGCCTCTCCTGGGGCTCCAGCCCCTTCCCAGCTCTGTTCCCATCTCTGGAAATGCTCCAGCCCCTCCATGTCCTTCCCAAATAGATGGGCCCAGAACTGGACACAGCGCTCAAGGTGCCTCACAGGTCCCAGCACAGAGGGACAGTCACTGCTCTGGGCCTGCTGGACACACCATGGCTGGGACAGCCCAGGGGCCATTGGCCTCTTGCCCACCTGAGCACACCTGGGCTCGTGTCCAGCCACTGTCACCTGCACCTCCAGGGCCTTTCCTGATGGGCTCTTCCCAGCCCCTCTGTCCCAAACCTGGAGCACTCCATGGGGCTGTTGTGATCCAAGTGCAGACCCAGCATTTGGCCTTTCTGACCCTCAACCCATTGTCGTTGTCCCATGGATCCAGACCAGGGATCTGTTCTCCATACAGGGACATGGCTGGTCTCTGCCTAGTGAAGACAAATCCTCCAAGTGGTTCCTTGAAGACCATCCCATCTCCACCTCTGGTCCCTCTCCTGACCCACTGCTCCATGACAGAGTAGGCCTGTGCAATCCTATATAATAGGATAACCAGGATATTTTTGTGATTAGCTAGAGTGGATGCAAACCTTCCCCAAAATTACCCAGGGTAAAATTGCCTTTTCCATGTCTCACTCTTGCACCTTTCTCCTACCTCATGGCACGGTCATCTTTGAACAAATGAGTCATTTTAGTTCATTTTTGAACCATTGCAAGAGGCAGGTTTTGGAGATGGATGGTGGGACAAATCCTCTATTTCTGACTTTAGATCAGAAAAGGGTCCTGTCTGAAATCCATCTTCACAGAGCAGGGCCTTTCCATGCTTTGAGGGGGTACCACTGGGCAACGTTAATGCTGCAATTCTCCACCCGCCACACCTGCTGAGTAGTTCCTGCACTGTTCATACGGCCCTTGCTTGTTGTTACACTTGTGCTTGTGCACTCCTTGTTTCGGGGTTAATGGTTTGGATTTTACCCCAAAAGTGTTGACACCTTGCATCTGAGCAGCCTTTGGTGACAGAATTTGGTTCCTGAGGTCGGCGGAGCTGTGGCTGGTGTTCTGCATTGTCTGGGTGGAGTTTCCTCTGCCATACCAACTCCAGTTGGTGCAGTGGTTTCTGGGTTTTTTCCAGCAGGATTCCCACTTGCCACGCTCTCTTGGAGTGCGTGCAGCCGCAGAAACCATCCCTCATCTCTATTAAAAAATATTCCAAGTGATGCGGGGAGTAGAAGTTTGAGTTAATTACAAATTATTCTCGATTTCACTAGCATTTTATTAACAAATCCACATTAATCCAGTATTAAAGCAGGGTGCGATTATAGGATTTCTCTCATCTGAAGCTTGGAGCAAGGGAAGTCTATAATAAACCCACCTATTCATTTGACACAAAGCTGTTCTATCAAATCTACCCCAACACAGGGCCCCCCCACCATTCCCTGCCACATCCATATGCAATCCTATACAATAGGAACAGTACATTTTTATGATTAACCAGAATAGATTCAAACCCAAACTGGGGTAGAATTGCCTTCCCAGCCTTGAAGAGATTTTTCTGGCTTCCCAAGCTGTGCAGGTGACTTACTGGGAGCACCTTCCACCTGGTGGAGACATCCCAGCTCCGTGTTTGAGTCCATCTCCACCACAGAACTATCCCCAAGGCTGTTTAAATGCCCAACATTCATTTAAATGAGCAAGATGAGCTCACGGGAAAGGATGCTCCCTCTGCAAATGGAGGCTTACACCACGAGGTGGGACACACCGGTGGAAGGAACGGATCCAAGCTGGAAGAAATAAGATGGGAAGGCAGAACTGTTTCATCTTGATCCTGCCACGGTGCTCAAAATTGTCTTGAAAGTTTTTCCCAGGGAGAAGCCAGCAAAAGACCGAAATAGTTTGCTTTAAGATATAATCCTTTTAATAAAATGTGAGGGTCAGAATTTCACATTGGCACTGAGCATTTTGCTAAATAGGGCATGATGAGTTTGCTGTTCTGCTCCCGGACCGGGCGCTCGTGCTTGTGTGGCGTGGGGAATAATAATTGCATGAAATCACCATCTCTGCCGGGGCTGGGGCAGGTTGAGCACTCCAAAGTGTAACAGCTCCTGAGCTCAAAGGATTCCTCTTCATTTTACAGAGCTCACTAACAAAAACTTTTGCCTTGACAACAAAAAAAAAATCCAGAGAAGATGAAGCAAAAGTTCAGCGTTTGCAGATCTTCATTGTCTCACTCATCAGGGGCACCATGGAGATCTGAACACTGAAATTATTTCATTTTATCCCTACAAAATGATCCATTTTCCTACAGGTTTCTGATGCAATAAAAAGGGGATTTGCTCATGGATAATTCTGCTGATTCCAAAAGCTGCATTTCTGTCTCAGGAATCGGCATTTTCAGCCAAATCTAATTGCTTTCCTCTTGATTTAGATGTGACTCAGTCTTGGAGCTCGGCAGAAATGGGACTGTCTGGGACACGCCGTTGCTGGGGCTTGGGAATGGATGTCCTTCAGAGCCGTGTTGGGTGTTTTAGCATCTCTTTATGTTACCTGCTGTCCAGGTCTGTTTTCCCAGGAATATTTTTGAGACTAGTAAACAAGGGAATATGAATTAGAGAAGAGAGGTGAAGCCAATTTCCACCTGTTAGAGAGTCAAGGGCAGTATTTTATTTTTTGGCAGAATTATTTCACTTGACCCTGGGTCTGGACCCAGAGCACTCTCTTCCTGGGTAGAGATGGTTTCACCTAGTGGGGAGCTGGAGACCCAGCTGGGGTCAGGAGATTTTATGGCACCCTGCACCTCCCCACCCTTTGCATTTAGGAGATCAAGTCTCGTGTGCGAGCCTGAACATCCCAGAGATTTTTGGGTAGATCACCCAGGTGGGGTTAGGCTCTGTCCACCTCCACTGATGACAAACCTGCTGTTGGTCTCCAGGTCTCCCCTTTGAGCCAGGCAAGGGCAGAGGGAAATGCTACCCCGAGATGTCAGCCTTGATTCTGACTATGGATGATCTCAAAGGTCTTTTCCAGCCTAAATGTTGCTCTGAGTACTTGGAGCTCAGATCCTGGAGAAGCACCACTTCCAAGCCAGAGTTCCTGCAGCTCCTTGCACTGCCAAGAGAGAAGCACGGACAGGAGAGCAGGAGTGGGAGTCCCACTGGAATGTCAGGGCAGGAACTGAGCCCCTGCTGGGTTTTGTGCAGGGTGGAACACGGATCCGTGGATGTTTCACTCCCACCACACCCATCTGGCTTCGCTCAATCCACACTTTTAAAGCAGGTCCAGTGGAATGTCACAAATAATATCACTTGATCTGGGGAACCACTCGGTGACCCTTCCTGGGTGACACAGGGTGGTTCCTGGACCAAGGCATCGATGACAATGATGTCAAATGGCATTTTAATCCCTGCCCTCTTCCAGGTTGCACTGGAAAAACCATCACCGTTCAGAGTGGCTTCGAGGGTCGTGGTGGAGCTTTCTTTGGAAGGGAATTTATTGTCCCTTTGCTCGTTGCCAGGTCTCTGCCACCTTCCCTGCAGATAATTTGGAGTACAAACAGCTCTATTGTGCCTGTCACTTCAGGAGCCCCCTGATAAACAAGGCTCTGCAGGGGAGCTGACGTGAAAATATGAGATTCCTCCTGCCCATGGCCAGTGCCAGGATCCCAAACAAAATGCTCCATCTGCACCAGGTCCTATTAAGTAAATTATTGCTCTGGAATTTTTAAAGAAAATAAGAATATAGTAAAAAGAGAATGAGCCCAAGGAAGTTCTTTTGCAAATTAGTCACGATTTGGAAGAAAAATGATGCAATTGAAGGAGCTCCAGGACAACAAATGAGCCCAAGGCTGAGACATCCATTAACAGGACCGTTTGTATCAAGAAATTTCTTCTCTCCCGCCTCATCTCAAGCTCCTCTTTTGAAGGTTTTTTTGGGTATGGGTTGAGATATGGATGCACATGATCACTGAATGTGCTCCTGGCTGTCCTGAACCCTGATCTTGAAGCCAGGGGGAGGCAGTGGTACCTAAGGGATATACTGAGGATATTCACCACTGGTACTGAACTGGGAGGAGCTGTTGACTCCCTGGAAAGCAGAGAGGCCCTTCAGAGAGACCTGGACGAGTGAGACAGCTGGACAGTTACCAACTGAATGAAGCTGAACAGAGACAAGTGCTGGATCCCGCTCCTGGGACTAGGGTACCCTGGAAATCCAGAGTGGATTGAATGAAGCTGAACAGAGACAAGTGCTGGATCCTGCTCCTGGGACTAGGGTACCCTGGAAATCCAGAGTGGATTGAATGAAGCTGAACAGAGACAAGTGCTGGATCCTGCTCCTGGGACTAGGGTACCCTGGAAATCCAGAGTGGATTGAATGAAGCTGAACAGAGACAAGTGCTGGATCCCGCTCCTGGGACTAGGGTACCCTGGAAATCCAGAGTGGGGAAGGAGAGGCTGGAGAGCAGCTGCAGGAAGGGACCTGAGGGCCCTGGTCCATGGCCACTTGGATCTGAGTCAGGAGTGTCCTGGAACCAGGAGGGACATCCCTGTCCTGGGGGCAATCAGGCCCAGCATCACCAGCCAGTCCCACTCTGCTCTGGGCAGGGGTGGCCTCACCTCGAGTGCTGGGGGCAGGTTTGGGTGCCACAATAGCAGAAGGACCTAAAGCTATTGCAGAGCATCTGAAGGAGGGATATGAAGACGGTGGAGGGTCTCCAGGGCCAGCCAGATGAGGAGTGGATGAGCCCATTTGGCTTGTTCAGCTGCAGAAGAGCAGATGGAGGTCAGACCTCACCCTGCTCTGCAGCTCCTCCTGAGGGGCAGCTCCAATCTCTTCTCTCTGTGACTAGGGACGTGTCCCAAGGAAACAGCTGGAGCTGTGTCAGGGTTGGATATTGGGAAAAGGTTCTTTCCCAGGAGGGTGGGCAGGGTTTGAACAGGCTCCCCAGGGAATGGGCACAGCCCCAGGGCTGCCAGAGCTCCAGGAGTGCTTGGACAATGCTCTCAGGGATGCACAGGGTGGCATTGTTGTTGTTGTTGTCTGTGCAGGACCAGGAGCTGGACTCAATGATCCTCATGGGCCTCTTCCAACGCAGGATATCCCATGATTCTAACAGGAGCAGCATCCAGGGGACCTGCAGTCCGTTTGTTGTTGCTTGGAGGTGCTGGGAGGGAAGGACAGACCTCGCTGTCATCCTGGACAAGTGATGTTGAGGACAACACAAGACCTGGACGTGGGAAAGCAGAGGCATCTCCCATGGGAGATCTGTAGGCAATAGAGGGGTCTGGAGCACGATGCCCATGGGAATTGCTGGGCTGTCTCTGCTTGTTTCTTGTTGGTAACACCAATCCTTCATCTCCCAGCCTGTCCCAGGCTCTTCCTGAGCTCCCTCAGCACAGCCAGACCCAGCCATTAAACACATCCCAACAAGGCTCAGTACAAGGCTTCCGAAAAGCCGGGCTCAAAATAACTCCACTCTAATGCGAGCAGCAGACAAAGGCAAAGAAAAGCAGAGGAGCAGGCACCCTTCAAGCTAAAGCATGTTATTAAGGAATATTCCCTTTTTGAAGTTTGTTGATTTTGTTTTTATCATATTTTAGCACAAACCCTTTTCATGTTATAAATTAAGTAACTGCTGCAGAAGGGTTATGTTGTGGGGTGCTTTTTTTTTTAAGATGCATTTCCTATAGAGAGATTTTTAAAGTTTCCAGTACAAAAAAAAAGAAAAACAAACAAACCAAAACTAAAAAAAAAAAAACGTGGAAAGCTGTGTTGAATTATGTGATACATTGAAATTAAAATGAAATTCCAAATTATCTTGCAGTCAGGGGCTGATGTGGACCGAGTGATAATAAATAAAGGTTAAAAGGACATTGGCAAGTCTTTTTTCATGCCTTTCAATTTTTCCCCTCCCTGTTGTTTGTAAAAACCTCTTAGAAGATTAAAAATAATATTTCTTTCTCTATTGATTTTTTTTCTTTTTCCACATTTGGAAACAGCATTTATTTATTTTCTGTGTTTCTAATGGAGCTGGGATTAATGTGGCTTTATTTGCTCTCTGCTTGGCTTGTGCTTTCGGCTTGTGGAGGGGCTCAGTACAGCCCAGGAAGGATTGCAGGAACCCAGCACCAAATTCCTCAACACATTCCCAACCAGGGGTGAAGGTCATCAGAAAATATTGTGACCTTGGTGCAGCCACACAAAAAACTCATCTCATTTCACTTTGATGCTGTCTATCCCTATGTCTGGGGTTGTGCCTGGTCCAAAGGCTCCATCCCATCATGTCCCAAGTTCTGGAGGGAAGAAGACATCATGAAATCATGGAATCCCTGAATGGTTTGGGTTGGGAGGGACCTGAAATCTCATCCTGTTCTACTCCATGCCACAGTCAGGGACACCTTCCACTGTCCCAGGCTGCTCCAAGCCTCATCCAACCTGGCCTTGGACACTGCCAGGGATCCAGGGGCAGACACAGCTGCTCTGGGCACCCTGTGCCAGGGCCTCCCCACCCTCACAGGGAAGAATTTCTAAATATTTGGTGGGATCATTTATGGTGAGTAAAACTTTCCATGCTTCCTCCCTCAGGTTTCCTTCTCCTCTCTTTTTACCCTGGGAAACAATGGACCAAATCACCCTCACTCCTTTACTCCCTTACACTATCCACCAACATTTTTTTTGTTAAGAAGGTAAATTTTATTCATGTGGGAAAGCAGTTTTCTTCAGTAAATACCAGTTTTTAGCCATAAAAACGCATTTTTGTAATGGGATGTGTTTCTGTTTTGACAAAACCTGGAGCTGTCTCACATGAGGCCATGAGGGTGTGGGACCTCAGGAGAATATCTGCCCATCTTTCCTGCTGGATCCACCACCATGCTGTCGAGGACAGGTTGGAGCCAGGTGGGGATGGGGCTCTGCCTCAAGGGAACAAGGGACAGGACAAGAGGAAATGTCCTCAGGCTGTGCCAGGGGATCTTCAGGTTGGACATCAGGGGGAAGTTCTTCACAGAAAGGGTGGCCAGGCACTGGAAGGGGCTGCCCAGGGAGGTTTGGAGTGCCCATCCCTGGCGGTGTCCAAGGAATGCCTGGACGTGGCACTCAGTGCTCTGGGCTGGGTGACAAGGTGGCAACTGGACAAAAGTTGGACTCAATGATCTTGGAGGTCTTTTCCAACCTCAATGATTCTGGGATTCTGTGGAAAAAAAAAAAAAACATAAAAAATGTTGTTCTGTCTGCTCTGCGCCTGGGGAATTCCCTGCCAGGGGAAAAGATACAGCTACAAAAATTACTTTTTAGGGACATGTTAAACTTCAACTGCTCTTAAGGACAATCCATCCTAAATTCCAAGAGGTGAAGAGGGAAAGTGGCATCCCTTGCAAGAAACTGGGCTGCTGTGACCCCTTTGCAGCACTGGTCTTTTGCTATTGCCTGGGACAGGGCTGATCCCATTCCCACAGCAGGGAGCTAAGCAGCATTCCAAGAGCTGGGACAGCTCTGGGCATCCATTCCAGCATGATATCAGCCAGGAGGGGGAGAGGCTGCATGAACTTCCTCATCTTTTCCTCATCAGCCTAAATGCTCTTTGAGGAGGAGGCTGGTGTTTCACTAATTTTTGAGGGGTTATTTGTGCATCCACTTCCAAGAGGACATCCCAGGTTTGGATATTCCATCTGCCTTTAGAGGATTATAGGTCATAACAGGCAGCTTGGGCTTCACACCTTCTGCTCTGTGGTCCTCACCAGGGCCAATTTTATCTCAATCCTCGTTGGGTGTGGTGGATGGAGCTCAGGAGCTCCACAGTGCTGGTACATCCAGGCAAAGCCACTCTGGCTCGGAACACCCAATATTTTGGGCCAAGAGAGTCTGGGATGTGGATGAGGTGCAGCGGGAGTGCAGACAGGACGCAGGAGATGGTGCCAGCAAAGCTCTGCCAGCAGAATCAGGCTGGCAAACCCTGTGGGGCAGCAGTGGGGAATCTGCAAACCATCCCTTGTCCATGCACAGGGATGTGTTTCCTTACATTCCTATATCTGTGCGTTCCTTACATTCCCTTACAGCCCCCTCCCATGTGGGGAAAGCCCCTCCTAGGGAAGGCAGGGCATCTCTTTTTGGGTGTCCCACCATGTCACCAGTACAACTAAAGCACTGAAAGCCTCTGGTCTTTGTCCAGCTCTAAGCTCTTTAGAAGGGTGCGACCCTGCCAAGGCATATTTGCGTAGGGACCAGCACAGCAGGGACTTACAGTCAAAAAACCCCAAAAACCAAATAAGAGAACATCACCAATAGATGCTGCTGAGATTTAATTCCTTGTGAGCACTCCTTGGGATGATAGCTGGTGTTTTAGGGCCCTCAGTATGCCAAGAAAAGGGTGCTGAGAGCCAAGGTGTTCATTTTTGGGTGTATATTGAGACCTTTAAAACCTTCGCTGTGTGAAAGCCATTATTTCCACGCAGCAGAAGATGTGTTTCCTAAAAAAAATCCACAAAGGGGGAAAGGCAGAGGAGCAAACCCTCCCTGCGGAATGGTTGGGCACAGCTTGGCTCCCCTCTATTTCCCTTAGCCAACGGAGAAAAGAAACGTCCATGAGCTGCTGGGATATGATCAGCTCCACGGAGCCTGCTCTAAATCCCCGCAGGAGATGCACAAGAAACGTGCAGGATCCGTCTGCAGAAGGTGGTTGGGGGGGGCTGGGGGAAGGAAAACGGGAATGAAATGAAACCCTCCCAATTTCCAGGTCTGCACTGGGAGCCCAGCAACAAGTCCAAAGGCTGCTTGCCTTGCAAGCAGGAAGTTTCGCCAGAGCAGACTTTCTTATCGCTCTGCCTACAACGGGGCTGATACTTTATTAGCATCTTCCCCGGTAATCCCAGCAAAACTGAGGGAAAAAAAGTGTCAGATCAAAAGGGGGAGCCTGAAAGCGGGCGGCTAAGCAGGTTGCTGGGATGCTAATGATTGCTTCCCTCATTCTCTGAGTGTCACGCACAACATCCCTAAGCCCGGCGCGGCGCGTAAGCCACACAAATAGCCATATTTGTTAACATTCATGTGACTCTTTCGTCTGAGCTGTATTTCCTTGAGTACACCACAATGAAGAGTTTCTTTTAATAGGGATCAACCAGGAAAAACAACTGTGAGGGACTTTTCTCTCCCTCTCCCTCCCTCCCTCTCTCTCTCACTCCCTCTCTCACTCTCTCTAAACCTTTTACACTGCGGTTGAACAAGCCTCTGGATAAAGACTTTATCCAAAAACCCCCTCTTTAAAGTTATTTCAAATTTCTCTGCAAGGCTTTCAGAAATCTGTTTGTTTGAGGGCAGAATTAGATGTGACCGGCGTTTTATTGTGACATAAAACCATATTTCTTCCCTGGAAGATTAAAAAATAAAATCGGTTAATAAGAAAAGCTGTCAGCAACAGAAAATGGCTGACATAATCCGTTTATCCTCCGAGCAATAAAGATATTGGTCCTTGGGAGTCTATCCTCTCTCTCATGTTATTTCGCCCAAAACATTATCTTCCCAGCATTCTGATGGATTAAGAAGTCATATGGGAGATAGCAGGGAAATGACAGATACAAAAAAAAATAATATCCTTTCATTTCCCCTCCTCCCTGCACTCTCTCTCTCTCTTTCTCTCTCCTATTTTCTCCCCGGCCCCTCCTTTCCCTGCCTCCCTCTGTCTCTTTTTCTCTGTCCCCTTGGAAAAGTGCTCCATCTCTTTATTCCCAGCATCCCAGAGCTCTGCCAAAGTCCCAAGCCACTAACCCCAGTGTGGTGGGGAGAAGCGACTCAGAACTTCTTGGTCCCTCTCACGCACGTGGAAGCACGGCTTGGCACTATTCCATATCCAAATACGCCCTAAATTTTCAGGGACTGTTGTCCCAGCTCTCTGAAACATCTCTGAGTAAATTGTTGGAGGAAGAGAGATAAAATCCACCATGGGTTTGGGTGGAGCAGAGCTGGGGCTCTTTCCTGGGGTTTTTTGGTGGTCAAATCCATGGATGAAAGAGGGCTCTGATCTTTGGAATCCTCTCCTGTACCCACAAACCTCTTCTTGATGCCCCCTTGTAGAGAAGTGCAGCCACTACAGGAGGCCATCGTCACCCATGTGTGGTCAGTCCTGGTGGCCTCATTCTTGGTCTTGGGGACTCTGGTGGTCCTGGGGCTCCTGGAGACAGGACCCAGCCCAAGGCTGAGGTCCCAGAGCTCTGGAACATGCTGCTGTGACCCTGATCCTGTGTCTGGTGGCGTTCTGTCCCACGTGAGTAGGCTCAGCGTTCCCCCTTCCCGCAAGGAATCTGAGAGCTCCCTCTGCCACCAGCTCCCCCCCTGCCACGGCTCAATCTGACCAGGGCTTGCTCCAACATCACAGCAAATTCCTGGGAAGGCTTTGGAGGTGCAGGATTCAGGGCTGAGAGGGACATGAGGTACCATTTAATCCCTTCCCCCTCCCCAGGGTGGGCAGATCTAAAGCAGCCCTGAGAGATGTTCACCCAATCTTTTCCTGAAAACATCCCACACTGGTCACTCTGCCACCTCCCAAGGAAATTTATCCCAGTGTTTCTCTATCTTTAGCACCAGCGGTTTTTTCTGAGCCTCTGACTTAAACCTTTCATGCTGCATTTAGGGCCGTTACTTCTCTTTGTGTCATCACCGATTTATTGTCTTTCTCCTTTCAGTGGCCCTTTGGCCAGCAGGAGACTGTCCAGAGAGGAAACGAGCAGGAGGAATCATCTTATCCTTTTCCTCATCCCACCTGTTTTCCTTTCCAGGTGAAAATTTCCTGCAAGATCATGTTTGATCAACCTGCAACCACTTTCCTGCCCATACTAAGCCCAAGCTCCGTTGCCATCCAGCCCAGCTCCTCGGGATTGAGGATGGGCTCCTCTTCCCTTCTCCTTCTTCCCTGCCATCTCCTGGTCACTTCACAACCTGACTCAGCCTCCCCTCTCACTTACAGGAGATTAAAAGGATTTGCCAGGGGGTATTTTTATCACAATAAGTGAAAATACGTGAAAATGGAAGTTTTATAGAATCATAGAATCATCATTGAGTGGTTTGGGTTGGAAGGGACCTTAAAGCTGATTTCATCCCACTCCCTGCCATGGGCAGGGACACCTTCCACTAGGCCAGGTTGCTCCAAACCCCATCCAAACTTCTTCCTTTCAAACAAAAAAAAAACCCCCAAAACCTACTTGCTGTGGCAACCTTCATGGAAATTTTCCTCTCTGATTTTATTCCACATTTCATCTCTTTTGCATCTTATGGGCATTTAAATTGATTTCTTCACTCTTTGCCCAGCAGAATCAGCTCTGCTTTGTGATTTCACCTGATTGAATGGATTATAAAGGATGTGGTGCCAACTTTTTGCTCACTATTTACCCAACATCCAGGTTGGGTTGTTTTCCCATGGGTGTTCCCCCAGATCTGTCCACATATCTCATGGGCAGGGATGTTTCCATTTTGAGAACCATGTTAGAAAATGAAAAATACATAAAAATAACCATGATAAAACATAGTGTTTAGAGAGCATAAAATCACAGAATCACGGAATGGTTTGGGGTGGGAAGGACCTTAAAACTCATCCAGTGCCACTCCCTGCCATGGGCAGGGACACTTTCCACTATCCCAGGTTGCTCCAAGCCCCATCCAACCTGGCCTTGGACACTTTCAGCTTGAGTTTTCCTTAAAAATTCTATCAGTTTTAATGACCATTAAAATTACAAAGTGCTGCATGCAGGGATGGGTACGCTTGTCCCATAACACTCTGGGCCTCAAGAACAAAACAATTTGCTTTCTGCTGCCAGCACTTGTTTCCCACAGTCAAAGAACCTGTGAGGATTAAAAAAAAAAATCACATATTGATGGCAGTTTTACCAGGTTGAGAATGGTTTCAAGATTTACAACTGTATTTTGGACCGCACTAGTAAGAGAAAAATAAGCTTTATATCCTGAAAAGGTTTGTTGGGACACTTTAAATACAGTAGAAGACAAAAATCATATCAAAATGGGGTTTAAAACTGTCATTTTCCTTCAATGTTTTGGTCTCCACTACCTTCCACCAAAAAGTATAGAATTTTAGAAATTTTATCAACCTTTAATCATTCTTAAGAGTCCTTAAGTCCCTTTTCTCTTCCTTCATTGAATGAATACCAACATCTCCTTGCTGTTACTTGTGAAGTGATGAAGGAGCCTCCATATCCATCTGGAAATGTTGGAAAGATCAGCCTGACACCAGAAATGCCAACACCAGACTGGAAATGCCCCAGCAAAATTCCCTTCCGAGAGAAAACCTTTTCTACCCAAGACCTCAGACCCTGCTGAACGGGCAGGTCTTACCCCTTCAAACAGGGTCAAGACCCAGAATTCTGGTGGCAGCCATAACCCATGTTTCTCCTCACAAGGAGATCCATCTCTCAGCTGAACTTCGAGGCAGACACATTCCGTGGTTTTATATGTGTTTTTATGTGAGGTTTGTGCATGAAAAATAATAAAGCAAAGACCCAAGATGAATATGAGAAGCTGATTTTTCCAGAACTGGTTGAAGAATTGCTTCATTAGACCACCCCAAAATCTGACCAGACTGCACCATTATAATGCACTGAAAATCCCAGTTTATTTCCAGTAAACCTTTCTTTTTAGTGGAAAGCTTTAAGCTGAAAATCATGTTCAGCCTTAACCCCACCCACCACTTTTGTGCCTACCCAGGCATGAGCAGAGGTTCAAAAACATTTTTATTTCCATGATGGGGCAAAGAAGAGCCATGGAGATCCTGTCCCAAAAGCTGACAGGCAACTCAAGGGATTTCCAGGGGTGAAGAATGACCAGGTGGAAATGCATAAATACATGGGAAAAGCAGAACAAGGGAATCATCTGCCTATCAGCAGCAGCTCAGGTGGCTCTCAGGGGAGGAGGTGGCACTGATCACAAACAAACAGAGGCCATGGGCTGGGGGGGGGGGGGAGGGGGAGGAGTGTATTTACTTCCAGCTTGAGCAAATTTGTCAACTGCCTGTAAAACACATGATTATCATGGAATTACGTGTATTACATCCCGTGTTTATCCTGATTCTTATTTAATATAGAGACACTCTCCAGGGCTGGGCTCACAGAAAACCAATGTAAGAAGCAAACCTGGAATTCAGTAGCAGCTGAATGGAGGAAACACTAAAGTAAGCAAGCAGGGGGTCTGAACTAAAAACAAGGCTGTGATTTAAAGAATGGAGGTGAATTAATATCACTGAGCTGGACTAACCCTCCCACAGAAGATGTTTCTCAAGCCAGTGTCTACTTTTATTAAGTAATTGTGCACCCTCCAGCCCTCCTGCACAGGTTGTGGTTCCCAAACCTCTGGTGAGCCTTGTTGATACCGTTTTTGGCTTCACATGAAAATTCCCCTCAACAGCTCATTCCTATGGTGACCTTGGGCAGGACACCTCGACCTCCCACATCTTAATTCCCTCTCTGTGAAATATGAGGAACACTCCTAAAATCTCCATAGACCTGCTGCTGGGGACTGTGTGAGTGCTCTGGAACAACAGAGGTGAGAGGGAGGAGGAGGAAATGCTCCACGAAGGGTGAATGGCTGGTGGGCAGAGGGATGAGTTCCCATGGAGGCACCTCCTGGAGGGGAAGTCCAGCTGGATGATGCCTCTGCATCCAAGCATTCACAACATCTTGTCATGATCTGTTGGCTTTAAAAGCTTTGAGGGAGCTTTACAATTCTCCAGCCTAATTTGTGTCACTACCAAGACCAGGGAACGCTCTTCCCATGGGAAGTGACTCTTCCTTGCTGTGTGCATGAAGGCTGTCACCCTGGTGATTCCTTAAATTGTGGGGCATCTTCTAGACTGGAAACCCATTTCTTTTGTGACCTGGAGAGAGAAACTCTGCTCTTAAGCTCTCTCCCACCAGTTTAAGAGGCGAGACCTCTTCGCGTATGACCCGCTCTATGACCGGAAAACATGGAAACCATGGTGGGAGTTGGTGACATATTATCCCCTGTTGGCACAGCCAGAGATGCCGACACAACTGGGACAGTCAGATTTGGTGTGAGACCACCCTCTGTGACCCTGGGGATCTGGGACACTGCTCTGAGCCACCCCTCAGGGCGATCTTTTCTCTCTAATATTTCCCATTTCATGGTGGCACCTCAAGGGCTCCTCAGGATGTGGTTAGACGAGGTCAGGTCTAGATCCCAAATTCACCCTTTCCCAAGGCACCAGAGAATCTGGGCGGCCCAAAAGCCCCGGACTGGCACTGACCTTCAGTATTTGCACCTCTGTTGATGTGTAACAGCACCCTACGAGTGCGGCTGGCTTGGCACGGGCACAGGAGACAGCGAGGAGGACGAAGAGGAGGAGACACACACACACACACACACACACACACACGCACACATGCTCACAGGGATAAAAAGGATAACTGGATCCATGAAAATAAGCCAAGCACTGCCATCGTCAGTCTAAATGCAGATAAGTATTGTACTGAAAACAAAGATTACTTGTACTTTGTAGATAGAGACGTGTTTTGTTACAGGATGCTTTGTATGGAATTGGGTCACAGCAGAATATGAGCCAACTCCCCCCCGCCCGCCTCCTCCCAACCTCCCTCTCCGCCTGCCTATCCTTTGAATCTGGAGCCAAATCTCAAGGGGAACGGAGTAGAAATTGCTACAGTTTTGCTGGTTTCTCCCTTGGCTGGGATTTGCTTTTCATTTGTGGGGCAATACTCACACCACTCTGCCATTCATCTATTAATTAATGTCATTGATTAGGAGCTGCTCCCGCTCAGCCTTGTGTCTGCAAACCTCTGGAGGGAGTGGGGGAGGTGAGGTGAATCCAAAGGATCCCAAATTCTAGCGCCAAGGGAAGCACCAAAGCTTTGCTACCCTCCCCTCTCCTCCCACCCCCTCGCCATGTCTTTGTGGGCTGTCACATGTCCTCATAGCCTGGCACATGTGCTGTGCCCATCACCTTGGTGTTTGGCTACCTGCTTCTCTTCCCCCAAAGCAAAGCATCTCCTAATGGCCTTCAGGAATTCTCCTGTGCCAGGAAAGTGTTTGCAGCCACATTATTTATGGGTTCTATGGCCTGCCCTGCCCTTTGTGGTTACACCAGTCCATGACTTGGTCACCTTCTACTGAAATCTGTCAGCAAACCAAAGTTAACCAAGAGCTTGGCCAGTGGAAGCCTTTCTAAATCCCAGGCTTCTCCATTTCTTATCCAAGATGTGACAACTGAGATTCAGTGTCCCCAGAATCCCGTGATCTGTGCCTGCATGCTTCCCCTGGATTGTCCTCTTTGGTTCTAGATGTTGGCACTCCTGAGTGAGTGACTTGTCATGAATGTCACAAAAGAAAGAACATCCAAATTCCAGCCATGCTCACATGTGAGGGGGTTAACCAAGAAGAGAGTTTTCTGCTATCTGGGAAACGCTGATTTCTTCTCTTTTCTCCTGACAAAACAAAAACTGCTTTGGGGCATTTTCTAAGGAACCAAAGCACCATGTCCACAAATGTCTGTACCACAGCTGGAGAGATGGATGAATTTTTCTCCAGCTATGGAAAGTAGACATTTCCTATTTTCTTTTTATTTTCCATTACTTTTTCTTCTTTTTTTCTTCTACTTTTTTATCTTCTCTTTTTTCTTTTTTTTTTAATATTTTAGTTTTACTTTTTTCCTTTTCCTTCCCCCCCTTCTCTTTCTTTTTTTCTTTTTCTTTCTTCCTTTTTTAATATTTATTTTTTCCTTTTTCTCTTTTCCTTTTTCCTTTCTCCTCATGGCTTTTTTAAAATGCAGAATACCAGGGAGTATCACAGCCAGCAACGGGGCTTTGAGAAACGGGCCAAACAAGGTCCATGTCTAAAATTTGTGACCTCTGGGCTCTGACACAGCACCTGGTCTTCAATCAAGATTCCCAGAAAATGTGAAACATCTTGGTTCTACAAAACACAGGGAAGAATTTTGAGTTAGTGGGCTCTAGATGTCCATTGGAACAGGCAGTATTGGATCATGGTGTGATTGCTGGTAACTGCTCCCTCTTTATTTTACCCATAAGAAATCAAACCTCCAGTGGAACAAGCTGGAAATTTGAGTGGATTTCCATTTCCTTGCACTGTTACCGGTCTCAGACCTACAACTGCTTTCAGGCAGGAGCCACCTAAACCACCCTGAGCCATATGGCACCTCCAAACTGTCTCTGATACGTGGGACTTCCTCTCATGGGTTGCTCCCAACACCAACAGCCTGGAAACTGCAGGGTTTCAAGTTGGCACCCCACAGCATGTCCCCTTTCCCACAATGTGGATGAGGCACAATGGGTGGGACACCTCAAAACATCCCCAGTGTAGTTCAAGATGGCAAGACCATGAGCTGCTGGACTGAAATCTGCCTGGAAGTGTTCAAAGCCAGTTTGGAAGGTGCAGGATTCAGGGCTGAGAGGGACATGAGGTACCATTTAATCCCTTCCCCCTCCCCAGGGTGGGATCATGCAGATCTAAAGCAGCCCTGAGAGATGTTCACCCAATCTTTTCCTGAAAACATCCCACACTGGTCACTCTGCCACCTCCCAAGGAAATTTATCCCAGTATTTCTCTATCTTTAGCACCAGTGGTTTTTTCTGATAAGACCTTGAGCCACCTGGTTTAGTGGGAGATGTCCCTGTCCATGTCAGGGGGTTGGGACTGGATGATTTTTAAGGTCCCTTCCAACCCTTAATGATTCCATGATTTTTAGCAGCTAAAATGATGCAGAAGCTGGGTTGGACCCTCCTAATCTCTCCAGAAAGTCCAGATGCCATTTCTTCAAAGATATAATTTCTTCCAGCTCTGAGCTTGGAGGGTTCAAACCGGTGCCTGAGCGTAACTCAAATAAAGAGTCTTTTTTCCCAGTGCTGAGTCAGGTCTCACTTCCCTCCTCTCTCTGCACTTCACTCAGGGCCTGATCCAGCCCCATTAGAGCTGATGAATCCCCAGCGAGCACAGACGTCACGGCGTGGTGCAGCATAAAGTTTTTATGGGTGCGGGTTGGGAATGAGGCGCATAACTCACCGCTCCGGTGCCACTTGTGAGTAATGCGCCCATTCCGCACTCCACGGATAAAACCTTTATGACCCTCCACAGCTCCGGGTATTGCATCTAATATATGCACCACTATAATGATGAGCACTGAAAACCTGCTTTTTTAACCTGTTTTCTCCCCCACTCATCTCCCTTTCTCCTTCCCACCCTTAAATACCCCTCCGCGGCTGCTTCCCGGTGCTCCACTTCTGCTTTGTCAACTACCTGGGGAACCCACTCCATTGATATTCTGGACAAGGTTTTGATTTGGGGAAAAAAAAAAAAACACCAACCCACGCCACAGAGTGAGCGGCATAATTTAAAAATCAAAGAAATTCATTTCAGTAGTAAAAGGTTAACAGCCTTTAGGAGGAACACTTTTTAATCACCCACGTCTAGACTCTATCACTCGAATCACCGGCAGCAGGAGTGAAATATGGCTAAGCCCCCGTCACCAAACAGCACCTAAAGACTGTTGTATTTAATCATGTCTGTGCACTAGTTATGGATTTTCATTATG
Organism: Corvus hawaiiensis; assembly: GCF_020740725.1. Taxonomy (NCBI): domain Eukaryota; kingdom Metazoa; phylum Chordata; class Aves; order Passeriformes; family Corvidae; genus Corvus; species Corvus hawaiiensis. The sequence goes on from NC_063222.1 coordinate 4,303,405, forward strand.
ATTCCCGATGCTGTTGCGCTGTGTAAAATATTAATATCCATAGTAATGATGCATGAAGCTTGGAGTGTAATTTCTTCACTCTCCTTGTCTGATATTAAATTGTTACCACTTTATCATTTGTGTAGAACTGCACGTTTCAATTAATCTTTCCGTATCAGCAGCCCTGATTAATATAGATCATGATTCATAAGCTTATCGTCACTATAGTTTTAACAGATCATTTATAAAGATCTTAAATTTCAGGGCCTGGGAGGCGCAGCCACTCCGTCCAAGGCTTTTCTCACTTCTTGCTCCAGCAGGTTTCTCCATTCACACAACTAATTCCAGGAAAGAAAATTAGCCAGATAAAAATGCCTCCTTGATTTTTCTTTTTTTTTTTTTTTTTTAACTTTCCTCAGAGCCACCTGTAAACTCCTTCCATGTTCGCCTCATCAAGCAGGAGCTGTGTGAGCACAGCTGCTCATCAGCTTTGGTTTTCCTCGGTTCATCCCCTCCATGGGAGCTGCTCTGGGTGCTCACATGGGTTTTCATGGAATCACGGCATGGTTTGAGTCAGAAGAGACCTTAAAGATCATCCAGTCCCACCCTCTGCCATGGGCAGGGACACGTTCTGCTATCCCAGGTTGCTCCAAGCCCCATCCAGCCTGGACTTGGACACTTCCAGGGATCCAGGGGCAGCTCCTTGCTAATTACCAGTCTTCTCCATCTCCACGTGATGGTTAATTTTTGGTGCTACAAAGCCATGCTGGGCTGAAAAATCACTGACATGACGCACTTCCTGCTAGCCAGAAAGACTTTGTTCCACTTCACCCCTTCCCAAAACCTTTGCAAAATCATGGAGAGCTAAATTCTACATTTGCATGAAGAAGTGACCTCCTGCCAGAACCAGCCTTCCTTGTCCACATTATCCCAGACCCACAGCAGGCAGTTATTGCCCCAGCTGCAGCACATCGAGCCACCAGGGCTACTAGAAGGCGATTTTCTTGGAGCTGGGAAGCGACTCCCACCCTTTGAGCTCCCCGTGGAGAGGTCCGGCGTTACCCAGAGCAGAAACACAGCGGCTCCTCAGGCAGGATGCTCTCCAGCAGCGTGTGGCACAGATGTTTGCCTTGAAAATTAATGGCAGAAAGTGGGAAGGGCTGCTCAGCCGGGGATTAAGAGACCGTGTCTCGCATGCGGGCGTTTTCAGGACACTCTGATAATCGTGGTAATGAAGAACAGCAACCGATTAGCCATTTTTTAGTGGATAGAGTTGGAAAAGGCGCATTAGATAGTTTAAAAAATCCCTCAAAGGTCCCTGTCTAGCTTTCTGTGTATTCTCCAGGGCTTTGTCAAGTGATCTTAAGTGTCTCAAATAATGGCAAGACTCAGGAGACTATTTAAAATCCTAATAGATGATTTTTTTTTTTTCCCCTACTTACATATTTTCTTTCTTGACAGAATTCCTCATTACAACCCTCACTCGTGATTGGCAATAGGAAGTGGGGTTAACAAGGAGGAACAGCTCTGGAAATCTCACCGAGAGCCAGGTGTGAGCCGGAGCAATCAGCCACCGAGCTTGGTAGGGGCAGGGGCATGGAAAAGCCGGGAATTAACAAATCCCTGCCATTTCCTCCCTCGCCTCTGTGCCCATGGTACCGCTGAGTGTCACCGAAGCACAACTCCAAGGAGTCCCTCCTCATTGGAGTAGGATGTGGTGGACTCCTCTCCTTCCTGCTTCTCACCTCTGTGCCAAAACGGGCGTGATGACGGCAACGCTGCGGTGTTTTATTAACCTCCTGCACTCCCTGAGTAACCCGGGGGAAGGGAAAAACCCTGGGAAGTATACATCCCTATCTGAAATCTATACAGCAAGACAGATCGGGCTGGAGCAGTCTTTAGGGCACATGTACATTACGAGGCTACAGTGAAATATGGCCCGGAATTTGTCACCCAAGATGAGATAATGTAGCTGCGTTAACAGCTGCAACTGTCACTTCCAAGTGAAGTAGTGGGTATTGTGTGGAGTACATTTGCAGGGCAATTTTCCAGTTGGAATAAAAGGCTTTCCGAGGTGAATTTTGCTTGGGTTTTATCCATCTATCTGAGGTCATTTTTATATATATATTATACAAATATTGACTGGATCTGAGGGCAATAGAGGTAAAATATTGCACTAGGAAAGAAAATAGTTCCCAAGTCTCTCTATATAAATTTTGGCCTCAGCTAAAGGCTCAGGGCAATATATGCCATTTTTCCCCTCAGGGCACGAAATTTTACTGCTCTTGCTTCTTAGCTATTTTATTATCCCTTTGTATGTTTGTATAGAGCAAAGAGATAGGGGAGTGCTGGGCTTGGGGGTTGCTGCACAAAGCAATGAGCTTCGGAAGAGTTTTGCCTGAAAGGTGAATTTGCATTGCCAGGATCTGTGTTTTAAAGGCACTGTGTAAAATACAGATAAATACCCTTCCCCCTGACTTTTCCCCCTCCAAAAATAAATATAATATAATAAATTCTCACCATTATTCACAAGGAAAGTTCCAACAGAGATCAGGGCTCTGCTGTACCAAGCTCTCTGAAATACATTTTAGGTAGCTTAGGTACCAGGCAATTTATGCATGGACAGAAAAGCTGTGCCGGTTTAAGGAGATCCAGACTTTCAGTGGCAGCAATGGAAACTCCTGCCACATCGGCCTGTTTGCACGCCCACTACACTGGGAATGTAACATCCATGTGGAGAAGCTGCTGCCTGAACCCATTCAGACACCCAGTGAAGGCAAACTAAAAGTGTCCTTTCCAAATTTGTCCTGAAAACTTGGGCGCCACTTTTCGGATGCAAGGTGCCAGCAGAGAGCCTGGGGGAGTGCATGAGGGCTGATGGCACAGGAAGGGATTTATCTCAGGGTTGGGCCTTGGGGCAAGAGCAGGACAATGTCCAGCTCTGGGTCCAGCTTCACCAAGGACACTGAGCAGCTGCTGAGGACACAAAGGCATCAGGGTGGCTCGAGGGCTGGGGGACAGGAGCTGATGGGGTGATGCTGGGGGACACAAACCCATCAGTCTGTCAGAAAGAAAAGCGACACTTCAGCTCTTGAGGGCTCCTTCCTGCTGAAGAACAGGGAAAGGCTGAAAGGTCGGTGAGTGGAGACTAAACCTAAGCTAACCATGAAATTAATTTTTACTTGCAGCTGGGCTGAGCAACAGGGTGGGATTTGGCTCCTTCACTTTGGCAGGTCAACAGTGTTCCTTTGCAGCATGTGCTGGACAAACCAGCAGCGGGAGCAAAACCGAGGGTGGTTCCTCCAAGGCTTTACAGGTCAAGCTTTGGACTTCCCCACGGAGCTGTTCAAGACCTGTCCAGCTCTTCTCGTGTCTGCTATGGCCTTAGGGGAGGTGTCTGCCTTGGGGACCCAACCCTCACACAGGGCAAACCCATTTTCCACCCAAGCCATCCTGCAGAGCTGACCCAGCTGGAGATCCAGCCACCCAAACCTTGTCCCCAGCAAGATGGCAGCGAGCCCACCATGGTCCCCGGTGCTGAGCAGTCAGAGAGTATCGAGAGAGGAAACAAATCACCGGTGGCACCTATAGCCACCTTCAGAAATTAGAGAGTCTGACTATAAGGTCACAATAAATCAGTGCACTGACAAGGAGATCTACCCTTTGTCCAGGGGACAAGATTTATCTCTGACCCCAGGCAGGGGCATTTCTTCCTTGATTTGTTAAATGCTGAGGAGTAAATGGAGCTAGATCCGAAGCTTGATGAGAACCTGATTGCAAACCTTCCAACCCCACACCCGCTTTTACCCCTCGGCAGACACGACACACTCTTCCCCAGGATTCTGCATTATGTTTGAAGAGAGCCTCTATTTTTTCTCTCCGTGATGGACCAGCTTTTGCAGAAGATGCTTATGTGGTTTGTTTTCCTGATGACATTTTATTCAGAGGGCTCGCTCTCACACGGTGCCTGGGGCTGTTGGCAGAATGGGATGGGTGTCTGCCAGAGGGCAACACGGCACATCCCGGTGCTGTGGGAAGGGGAGACACCATGCTGGGGTGCAGGAGGGATCCATACACTGAAAGGAAAAGAGGTTTCTGGATATGTGTTTAATTTCCAGGGTGTCTTCAAGAAAAGTCTTTCAAACCCAGGGCTTAATTCAGCACGATCGGGAGGGAATGAGTTTTTCACAAGTGAAGCGTTGCACCACCGGAGCATCCCGGATTCCATGCGTGGCTGGACAGAGTAGAGATGAACAAATGACCTTGTCTAAGACCTGCAACCAGGAGAGAGGAAAACTGCAGGAATATTGGCAGCACCTGACCTCTGCCTGCTCCAGAACCAACCACAATGACCTGTCCAGCCACAAGGTCTGGGCTGTGTTCTGTGCCACCTCCATGCTGAGGGACCAGTCGGATTCAGGAGGACACCACCTTCTCCCCAAAATGGCAAGCAGGATTTCCTCCCTCACCTCCTCAGCCAATACCTGCAGATGTTCAAGGTCCACTTGTAATGGATTTTACACAAAATTTAGAGCAGCCTGATCTAACTTAACGAAACCACCCCCCTGCTGCCACTCTACCCACCCTGCACCTTGCAACACAGGCACTGGCAGCAGCAATGGGAAAAACAGGGAATAATCAATTCATTTTGGCATGGCTTTACAAGCCTTAAACTACCAAAGCTCTTAGTTTTCCATGTTTTTCGTCTCTCACCACTAAATTATTCCTTAATGGACTATTGTCGCAATTTGAGGAACTTTTGACATCTTATAAATGCAAACATGCCTCTAAATCTCACAGTAAAAACTCAGCAGGAGAAGCCTGAATAATCACAAACAGTAAATATTTTGCCGTGGCAATGGTTCATAGGGGAAAAATTAGCATTTTGCTTTGGTTTGGCCCAAATGTGTTTTGATTTCCTTGGAGGTTGTTGAGGGATTTTTTGGTGCAGTCTCCTGCAATATAAATAATATTGTAGCCAGATGCTTGGTACATAAACACATGGCTGATGAGCAAAGGGATGTGAAGGATAATGTTCATCATCTTTAAAACATTGAGAAACAAGGCTACTGCTTTTAAACTGTAAAAATTTCAGGGCATAAACCAAATGTTAATATCCAGGCGGGATCACAGTGGTGATTGGAATGGCCTGGAGTGATTGTGCAATCTGGGGTGGGGGGGTTAACCCACAATCCTGCCCTTTCTGCACAGAAGTTTCAAAACATAGTAGATGTCACCAATTTGGAGAGGAGAGCTGGAATGTGGTGGTGGGATTAGGCCATGAGGCAAAACCAGAGTTGTCTAAAGTCATCTGCTTCACATCTGGCTCCTTCCTGCTCCACCTGGAGTCATTTGGAGCAGGAGGTTCAGTCCCTCTTGAACAGAACCACATCTCTGCTAGGTATCCAATGCCTAGAGATTCCCGAGATTCCTCTGGAAGGCAGGTTACTCCTTTCACTTTCTATAGTCATGGGAACCATGTCTGAATAACAGCTTACCTCTGAGGTACGAATAGGAGCCGATCACCTTATGAAATGTTCAATATGTATCGCTCCTCTGCGCACGTGACTCTAAATTCCAGAGATTTGGCAGTATCACCAGCAGTTTGGGTTGATTCCCATTGTCCCATTTGGCTTCACATCCTGCCAGATTCCAGCAGGCTACAACTGTGAGAGCGGGATGGAATCAATACCTCCTTTGTGGGAAAGTCTATAGCCATGTAAGAGAGAATTCCCAGCACCCTCTGCTCCAGAAAAATCTGCATAGGGTTTCCGATTTCTGTTCCACTGGTGCCACCTATTGGTACATGCCCATGACATTCCATGGAAACAGTCGTCTCCTTGGAGGAGCCATGACGGGAAACATGAGCCTCTCACCAAAGGCGGCCAACTGTGCTCATGACATGGACACCATCTGGGCCCAGGTGGAGACCAAACTCCTTTCATCTGCTTTGGTCTCATCTCCACTGACTGTTTCCCACCAAGTTCAGTTGCCATGACCCTTCAGTCAAACCTCTTGGTGCTGCCAAGTTGAGTAGAAAGCCCTACAGCTGGATTCTGCTTGGCCTGGCCACCATTTTTGTCCTCTGGAAAAGATCAGTGGCTCATCTGTCCCACAAATGATGTGGTGCCCATTGCAGTCTGCCCAATCCTAGGTGGATCTGACCTTCACAAAAACTCTCCTTGGTTCCAGGTGTGTCTGACACAGTGATTTGGCCACCAAAGCATCAATGAGATGTTCTTAGTGCTGGGTATCCATCCGTGGGGCAAGTTCCCAGGGGGAGTTTGCTAATATCACTTCCAGGAAATGGGAAAAATCCTGGTTTATGTGATTTATTTTGATGACCCTGATGAATAGTTGTCTTTCATCGAGAATAATTCTATTCTCTTTCCCCATTGACCTCATTCCCCTTCCTTAGGAAGATTCCCAGACAAAAGGAGGGAAGGAAAAAAAAGGAAAGATCCCTGATTTATGAAGATTCATAATTAATGCAGATGAACCACTTTATCTCCCTGGAGAGCATCTCCCAGGAGATTCATTGGGCGTCCTTGGGAAACAGAATGGAACTCAGCTGGAGTCTCATCAAACTTTGACAGGCAGGAGACCTGTGCACAGGCACACAGAACTTCTCTGCTCAGTTTAGACTTGGAAAAGATTAAAAGTCAGATTCCAGCAGGATATCCGAGGACATCGGCAATCCCTGGGCCAGGCCCTTGTGCCAGATCCTTCTCCAGTTCAAGAAAAGCGTTTATTTCCTCAGCTCTGTTCTCCTTGCTGAGGTTGTCAGCAGACTTTGGGGAAGTGGTGACAGGAGAGGGAGATCAGAGGGAGAATTTGTGGGCTGGATAACCCCGGGAGAGCCCCAGAGTCCTGCACCCAGTGATCCTATGGGATCTGCAGGCACATGGGACATTCCGTCGTGCAATCCAGGGGCATTGCCCTAAGGATGCCTCCTGTTCCCACCTCTGAGAACACACTTTCTCCATGTTCCCATCTGATGAGTCATTCCTTGCAACGGCTTCTCCCACATCATTTTCCATGAAGGCTGGAGCCACCCCAGAAAGGTGCTGTTCAGCTCCCTGCTCACCTCCATCCCATCCTTTCCAGAATTCCCCAGCTCTCCCAGAGCCCCCCGTCTCTGATCCCAACACAGCCCTTCCTGTCCCTTACACTTTCATTTCTGTTTCTTTACATCTTTATTAAACTGTATAGCCACTTTGATAGGAAAATTGAAAAGAAAAAGATATGAGGAACAACAAAAAAAGCCATAATTATGAAGATTCAATTTAATTTTAAAGGTTGTGGAAGGAGGAAAAAAAAAAGAAGCAGGAGAAGAAGAAACCAAATTAATTTAGCAGGAAAGCATTGCATGAAATATTGTTGGAGTTTAATAACCATGCAAAGACAGATGATATGTGTGGAAAAATTAGTTGTAGGACCTCATAATAGTCTATTAATATTTTCTACAGGCACAGAAACCCTTTGCTGAATGATTGTAACAAAGTAATCTTTTTTTTTTAAGACATTAAAAAATATCTTCAAAAGGAGAAGACGGCAGCAATGTACAGACTGTAGGGAACGGAGACCCCGGCGGGGCGGGAGAGATCCCGGGAGAGATCCAGCACTGGCTGCTCTGCTCTGCCACCACTGAGGGTCTCCCAGCGGGTTGCTGTCCCAAATGGTGGGACAAGACCCCCTGCAAGGTGTCTCTCCCCAGTTTCCCACTGGTGTGACAACTGGTTCTGCCAAAGGCTGGGCATCTCGCAGCGGAAGAGGCCAAGCACGGTGGGAGTCGATGGGTTGGGGTGAAGAGGCCCACAGACCTCCACATGCCCATTCCCACACACAGCTGCGCTTTCCCCTTCCCTTCCATTCCAGGGAGAGGTTAGACCCAGCTCTGCTCCCCTCCGTCCTTGACTGTGACCTCACAGCCCTGTTTTCTGTAGATGGCTCAGAACCTTCCTGACCAGCTGTACCTCCACAGCCAGGTCTCTGTCACCACGATGGGACAGCAATGGGCAGGTGCACCCCAAATGACAACAACAGCCCTTCTTAAAGCAGCCTCAGGACACCAAATGTGATCATCAAATCCTTTTAGAGCCTGGAACAGCCTTGGATTTGGTCCAGTGCCGAGAAGGATGCTTGGGTTGACTTGTCATCTTCTGTCCAGCACGGACAGGACAAAGACCTCCCCACCACAGCGCGGTGATGGAAACCTGATGCCCGTGCTGAGGATGCTCAGCCAAGGCATCAGTGCTGCTCAGAGCCTGGGACAGCTGGAAGGAGCCTGGGTTTTGGGAGGACAAAGGGAATGGGGTCAGGCCGCAGAAAAGTTGCACTCGTCTTGGGCAGCATTTGGCTGCTCTAGAAAAATCATTGGGAATATTTTTGTCTGAAGGAAAGGGTGGGGTTACCCCTTCTAAAACACAAAACCTGGATGTGCACACACATCTCTAAAATCAGCATTGACCCACTCCAATAAAACATCACCACAACTGCGCCAAGACAAAAGGGTGTAATGGAGAGAGGGAGGGGAGGTCTCCATCTGTGGACATTTTTGCTTGGTCTCTGGAAAGGATGTATTTCCTTGGTCCTAAATGGGATTTGCTTTAGCTCCAGACAAAACCCTTAGGATCCTGTAAACTCAACTAGGTCACTCCTGCAAGGAAAAAAATAAAATGAAAGAAAGAAAGGAATGGAAATTAAAGGCTGAAATGAACAAAAAAAAAAAAAAAAAAAAAGAAATTAAAAGAATGAAATGAAGTGAAGGAAAATGAAATAAAATACAAAAATAAAATAAAATAAACCCAGGACAAAACCAAACCGAAATTCCTCATTCAAATTCCCCTTTCTCCTATTTTAATCTGTATAGTACCATCCAGTTCCAGCCTCCCCCTTCCCCTTTTTTTAAATACAGTCTAATCCTGAGTGTGAACTGATGTAGTTTGTGTGTTAGGAGGGAAAAAAATCTCTCTCTCTTTCTGCCTTTTTTTTCCCTTCTTCTTTCCTTGGCCCAGTTCATTATTTTTCTTTCTTGTCACTCAGTGTGATAGGTTGAACAGAAGTGCACAGATGAGCACTGAAAACGGTGTCACAAGGCCTTAATCTAGTCTTTAATGCCTGACTTCAGAGATGTCATTTATCTTCTAACTGCAGCAGGCTTCCACCAACTTTATCTCTAATAATATATTGATGGATTAAAAGGGTCGGGCAGGAGACCGGGCTGGAAAAATTGCTTATTGACATCAAAATACAGTGCCCTCAACCTGATAAACATGGAGGGGCTCGTGTATCTCCCAGAATAGTTGGCGTTGCTATAATTTTTTTTTTCCAGCGTGTTTCTCCCAGGTTCATGGGGTGGTCCAGTAAAATAAACAAACGGAACAAATAAATGGGAAATATGGTTTGTGCATTGAGGCAGCCGAGTGGGAGCCCAGGCGTTGCTGGAATAGTTTCTTAATGACAGCACGAGGCAGGGCTTTTTTATCGCTGAGCACGTTCGGAGGCGACCTGGCAGGGAAAGGCTGCCATTGTTTTAGGGGGTCGGGGCGTTTAGGATGTGTGGGGTGAGAGATTGCCAGGCAGCCTGGAAGAGCATTTCGGGAGGCTGCTCCTTTCCCTGTGGTGTGAAAGTCAGGAGCTGCCTGGCAATCTTTATGGCTGAAATTCATCCCTTGCTGCACGGATCGCGTGCAAGGGGAATTAAATGGGGGAGGAGAAGGGAACGCCACGCAGAGCATCAGCAGGAATGCTGCCCCGACCTCCTGCCTCTGCCAGATGGGTACCCAGAGGGGAAGTGAGGGGTAGTTAACCCTTTTTTTGGGGATGACGCAGCCTCTTGCAGATACAGCTGGAGGAAACATCCCCCCTTGCTCCTCAGCCACCACAGGCACTTGGAGTTGATGCTCATTCCTGATTTATCCATCCTTTCTGATTGCCATTGCTCATCTTGGCTTGGGGAGTGCTCCCCCAGCACAAAAATTGGACCTTGGCCGAAAAGCTCTCCAGCACCACACCTGAGGCTCAGCATTCCCACAGCCTCCATAATGGACAGCAGAAAGGTTCTCCACCATGTTCCAGTTGGTTTTACCAATCCTACAGGACTACTGGCAGGAAAACCCTTTCGTTTGCCTCCTGTTAAGGAAGGTTGTTGCAAATAGAGATGACTAAACAGCACGGGTCTTCATACTGAAGGAAGCTCCAACAGTTTAAGTCTGGTTTATGGTAAGGCCAGGCTGAATGGCAAAATCCTGAAGCCTTTCCTTAGAAGACAAAGTTGAGAAAAACATCCTGAGCAGGACATTGCACTTTGGAATGAAGTCCTGGGTCAATTCCAGCTTGACCTTCATCAGGAACTGGAGGGATAGGAAAAGTAGTAATGGGTTCAGTGGGATATTTAGGTCAGATACATGGAAGAAATCCTTTCCTCTGAGCGTGCTAAGGCCCTGGCACAAGTTGCCCAGAAAAGATGTGGCTTCTCCTCCCCTGTAAGTGCCCAAGGCCAGGTTGGACGAGGCTTGGAGCAACCTGGGATAGTGGGAGGTGTCCCTGCCCATGGCAGGGAGGTGGATTGAGATGGGCTTTAAGGTCCCTTCCATCCCACACCATTCCATGATTCTATGATTCCACAACCTGCAGGTGCCCTCCATCCCAACCCATCTGGTCTTCAACAGGGATCACTCAAAAATCCCACCCATTGTGCACTGGGATGGACATATTCCCCTAAACTACTGCACAAGCTTGCTGGGAAGCCCATGAGACAGACAGATGAAGAGATAAACTTTGTCACCAGAGAAAGCATTTCATTTCATTTCCCTGGAAAGAAATTCCATGAAAATCAATCTTCCCACAGAAAATGTTGATTTTTGGCAAAAAGCCTTTTTGTGATCGGGAACTGCTTCAATCCAAAATCATCTGAGCAACTGTGGTTGCACGAAGGGTCACATTTCACTGGGAGGGACTTCGTGTGAAGGCGAGTTTGAGGGAAGTGCTGACCACCACCATTCCCATCCAGGAACCCTAAGAACCACAGAATCATGGAATGATTTGGGTGGGAAGGGACCTTAAAGTTCATCCAGTCTCACCCCCTGCCATGGACAGGGACACCTTCCACTGTCCCAGGTTGCTCCAGGCCACGTCCAACCTGGCCTTGGACACTTCCAGGGATGGGGAGTCTGCAACCTCCCCCTCTCCCTGTGGGGAGGAATATAATTGCAAAATAAATAAATAGAGATGGAGAATGGGGAAATATCAGTCTGGTGGCCCCAGATAATCAACCAAGCCATGACTCTGGCCAGGAGTGTTGCTCCAGGAGTGACCAGCTGAGCATCCCATGGTCTGGAGTCCCAGTTCCTCAGATGGGAATGACTGGCAGGCACTTGCAGAAGCAGAACGCAAGCCCTGCATTATAAGATTGTCTTTCTGAAATTTACCCGCTGAAACGCTGCATTTATCAGCCAAATTTATCAGCTGAAATGCCTCAGACTTCTGGGAAAGCTGCCTCTGGCCGACCACTTGATGGGAAGAACGTCTCCGATTTTTTTGGCATGTGGAACTAAAGCAGCTCAGCCGCTTTCCCCTACACCTGCCAGTCACTCCTGGTTGCATTTTATCTGAGCACCATTTTCTAATTTCACCACTATCACGATGCATTTCTGCAGGAGGTGGCTAAATGACAAACCACGAGGATTGGTACATTTGGAATATAAATTGAATAAATTACCCTAGTTAAAAATAGCCATTTAATACCCATATTCTGTTAAGGAAAGAAAACCAACCTGATTTTTTTGTAAGCACCGTTCTTCACATGTTTCTCAATTTTCAGGCTCCTGGCAAGCAGAGAGAAAAAGCCAAATAAAGTGGTTTTCTTCCTCAGAAATGGAATTCTCAGGAGTTTTTTGCCGGAATTTGTTTCCTTCTCACTAAATTCCCTGGAAGGCTCCACAGTGACATGACCAGCACAGAGTTTGGCCAACACTGCTTGGTTTTAGCATTTTGCTGTTCTCTGAGACATTTCACAAATCAACTTTTTCCTTTCTTCCCTTTGACTGCCCCACATCCCTTCCAGAATTTCCAGCTAATCTCTTGTCATTCCTTATGGAAAGGGAGGAGAGGTAGCATTTCTCATCCCAAAGCCACATTATGGCATTCGCTAGTCCATGAGGAGCCTTGAGCTCCATCCTGCAGCCAGCCCCAGCCCCTCCTCGGACTCTGCCGGGGTTTTGCCACTTCAGTCCCAGGAATGGGATATTAAGGAAGCAACAACTTTAATTCACAGCTCCTTGCTGCCTGCAAACTAAGCCATGGCAGATTCCCACTGGTGTCCATAGCACTGGGATTTTCTCTTTAAGGCTCAACCATTTTCCACTGTTCAATATTAACATATTTTACATGGGAATGATTTCACTGCCGAGTGGAATAATAAACTCGGTGGATGGGTTTTTTTCTCAGGGTAGGTTGTTGAAAATAAAAACCATCCATATCACACTTGGCCGTCCTTACCTGTTTTCCTATTATTCTCCAGAAGCAATTGCCCAGGGTTTAAAAGAGCAGTTTCCCAAAGGTGTGGGTGTGCCCAGCTATTTGTGGTGCCACATCCTGGCCCTTCCAATGCGCCTTCTTCCTCAAACTGCTTTTCCCCAGTCAAAACCCTCATTATTTTATAACTTCTCTGCCCCTCTTCTCTTCTCTTCTCTTCTCTTCTCTTCTCTTCTCTTCTCTTCTCTTCTCTTCTCTTCTCTTCTCTTCTCTTCTCTTCTCTTCTCCTCTTCTCTTCTCTTCTCTTCTCTTCTCTTCTCTTCTCTTCTCTTCTCTTCTCTTCTCTTCTCTTCCTTTTCTTTTCTCTCCTTGCTAAATACTGCTGGAGCAAAGGAGTTCAGTAGCTCTACCATTTTAGCAACACCATTGATTTTGTCTCCCTCTTCATTTATTAATGGAACTACTTTCTCTCTAGTATTCCCTTTTCCCTGATATAATTGTAAAAGCTCTTTTTATTCCCCTTAAGCCTTTCTGCTCTCTGAGCTGGCCTTATCTTTCCCCTGCAAGCCTTAACTGACTGTATATTCTTGTTTAGTTCTCTTCCCTTTCTCCAGCTTGCACTATAGGTTCTTTCTTTACCTTCCTATCTTTCCCCCAGTGCTTTGTTATGCCACATTGGATGCTACTTGTCCCTTCCATTTATTTCCACGGGAACTGTGGCGTGTCCCACTCTGTGGGGCTATTCCAGCGTTTCTGGCCTTTTGTCACCCTTCTGGATTTAACTCCCTGGTTCACACCTGGCCACGGAGGCACCAGATCAGGCTGGAAAGGGAAGTCCCACACCTTGTCACCCCAAGATCCCAGATAAATGTGCCCATTTAGGAGGGAAAAAAATCTCTCTCCCAAACCACAAATCCTGTCCAGAGCCAACTCTTGTTTCCGAACCCAAGATCACAGATTTTCCAAGAAGCAAGAGAGGAAGTTCACAGTGAGGCGTTAATTATTAGATCAACCATCTGGAGCAGTCCAGCAGTCTGGATGGATTTTTCCAGGGTCTCTGTGAAACTTCTGAGTGGCATTTTGGGTTATTTGCTTTACTTTTTGATTTATTTGTTCATATTGCTTTGTAATACCACTGGGTGAGACCAAAGTGCTCAGGAGCCACCCTGGTCCTCCAGGTCTCCTGCTTTTTGTGAGTGGAATATCTTCATTCCAAATAGGTAACAGCTTAAAAGGGAAAAATTTGCTGTACTCTTTTTAATGCATCATCGTTTCATCTGGAAGAATCAAAGTGCCGCATTTTTAAAATAAGAAAACCTACTCTCCAATTGCATCAGATTCAGAACACCCTAAAATGAAACCCTTTCCTGAAGTTGTAACAAATTCACACAATTCCTTTGCTACGTTTGACTCTACACTTTTCCATACACGATGCTTTTTCAGCAGCAAGTCCACAGAATAGAGATGGGAATTATCAGAAGAGCAGAAAACAATGCCTCTGAGGAAAGAAGAAGTTGGAGTTGCTCAGCTGGAGGAGAGGTGGGACGTTGCTCTAATCTCCGAGTTCAGAGGAGGCTTATGGCAAGAGAAAGGGATAGCTTTTCTTCCTGGTAGGTGAGATAAGTAGTGAGCTTAAACCACAGCAGGAGAGACTGAGGCTGGGGCCGAGGGGCTGAGGCTCCTGAAACTCAGGGCCAGGCTCTGGGGGAGCAGGTTGTGCCTGCATTGATGGAGGGGTCTTTTCACCCACGTGGAGCAGCACAATCCAGCTGGTGCTGCTGCAAAGGTCATCCCAAGGTCCCTTCCAGCTCCCTTTTCCTCGGATTTCACTGACCACCCTGTCCTAGCAACCCCCAGTCTGCCAGTTAAATGGTTTTTGGGTGCCGCAGTGCTTCTCTAGCGCTGTGGGGTTTGGTGGATCCAGGGGAGGAACATCTCAGAAGATCTGCTTGGTGTCCAAGTCTCCCCCCGAGCAGAACTGCTGTGCCAGGCACTGTCCCAGTGGGAAGAAATGCTGAGGAGCAGGTTTCTGTAAAAACATTATCAAGAACATGAAAGACCCAGGCACTGAACAGCAGGAGGATCCATGAAGCCAAAAGCTGCCAGGAGCGGCATTCCAGGCAAACCCTTCCCAGGAGAGCCCTGAGCCCTGGCATGGGGAGAAGAGGAAGGTGGGATCCTTCAGGGAGTTTGGCTCTGCTCCCTTCTCCAAATCTCCCTGCTGTGCACAGAAGTTATGGCATGACTAATTACAGGAATTTAAAGAGAAAGAGATAGAAAGAGATTCCTGAGCTGAGAGAGTCCTGGGAAGGACTGTGGATGTTCTGCAGTGCCACGAGTGCAATTAGACCCACAGAAAGTGGGACTAGAATGGAAAAGTGCTTCCTATGAGACAGGAAAAGGCTAATCATAACCCATTTCTTTGGAATCTATTTTCCAGGCATTAAGTATTTGTAGATTACCAGAAAAGACATTCACCATGGTCTAGGCTGGAGTGACAGCAATGGGAGGCTCTGGCAGAATAGAGCTTGTCCTTTACCCATAGGAAATGTTCCAGGCCAGGAGTTCCATCCAGGAGAGTCTGCTGCTAAGGAAGAGCTGAGCAGGTCCAAATGTCATCAGGCCTGGAACAGGTATCCATACAGTCACACTGGGATGCCCAAGGACATCAAAATGTAGAGTATGACCATGTTGGTCACACCATTCAACAAAGCCAACCAGGCTGGATGCACAAAAAGATCTGGTCTTTGTAACTTTTCTAACAACTCTTTCATTAGTCCAAGCACACCCTTCAAACTCCTCTTTCCAGCATTTTGGAAACCCTCTTCCAAGAGGGAAGATATATTGGGAAGAAATCCTTCCCTGTGAGGGTGGGGAGGCCCTGGCACAGGTTGCCCAGAGAAGCTGTGGCTGCCCCTGGATCTCTGAAAGTGTCCAAGGCCAGGTTGGACGGGGCTTGGAGCACCCTGGAATAGTGGAAGGTGTCCCTGCCCATGGCAGAAGATGATCTTTAAGGTTCCTTCCAAATCAGGCAATTCCATGACTCTGTGATTTACCACCAAACTTCTCAAAGCTTTCAGCTTCCACAGCTGAACATCTTCTTTCTTGGCTCTTCCATGTCATCCAAGAACACATCATGAGTGTATTTCCACACTTTTGACCACTACATCAAATAACCCCTTCCTTCCTCCATCCCTCTCCAGAGCAACTGGGAGATTTGTCTTACTGGTTTTGCCAGGAGCCATTCCCAAAGCCTCAACACTTTAAAGTCTGGAGCACACCCACCCCACCAGCCCCAGCATTCCCATGGTGTAATTGTGGCAAGTCTTTAAGCATTTTAAGGAGGGGGTGATGGAGAAAGGAGGTCCGTGTTTGCAGTAAAAAAGGGAACAATAATTCCTTTGGCAGTTTGATGTTAAAAAAAACCAGAGGCTTGTAAGCTGCTCTGAAGCTTGAATGTCAGAAGTAGACCCTGGGGACGTGGATTAGAGGGCACAATGAAGGTGAGGCTGTGAAATGAGCATCACAAATCTTTGGGCGATTGTTAATAAGAACACAGGAATGCAAATCTCCGAGAGCTGGTGAGCCACCAGCCTTTGTGCCTACAAATCCACGTGTGACTCCGAGCAAATGATGGGAGAGGTGCACCAGGATGGGAAAAGGCACATGGCTGGTGATGTTTGTCCCAGCACAGAGGCCTCAGCTCCTGCTGGTGGACAGCAAGAGGTCCCTCACAGGAGCAAGCCCAGGGTCTCTTCATGTACAAGTCTAAGTTTGGCTCCGTCCGTGAATATCCTCTTTGGAAGCACTTGGCCACCACGTGTAGCTCCACTGAGAGATTCCTTTGCATGTAATTTAATTAACCCTTACTGCAACTACAAATAACAGATTTGATTGTCTCCTTCCTCTGCTTTTTACTTGCTTTTGCATGGGAATCCATCCCCAGCTCTTTATGGAGCTGAGTTGGTGCTAGAGGAGAAAGCCGAGCTGAAAGTCACACACAGGTTCCTCCCGCAGTGAGGGTTTTCTTCTTCCTGACCACAATTTGTGTTGCTCTGTTGTTTTGGGTTTCCAGGCTGCAAAATGAGCTCTGATTCCATCCTGCTCCGAGCTCTGTGCTGTGTGTGAGGACAATGACTCGCTGCAGACATCCCTTGCATGAGCATAAGCTCTGATGAAAATGGTTCGTCAGCTCCACCTAATGAGACAGACAAACACTTCCATAACAAGCTTTGAGTCCTCTCCTGAATGGCACAACCTTTGGATTGTTGAGGACTCAGTGGGGAAAAAGTCTCTCCTCAGGCTTGGACTATGCTCAGAACAACCCTGAGATGGAATCTGCAGACACCTTCCCAACCAGCACTTGGTCCTTACTCAGGACCTTCTGCTTCTGCTCAGATGTTGCCATTGGGCCTTCTCCTCTCTCTGAATGCAAGTCAAATCTGTAGATACTGAACACCTGATCTCCTCCAGCATTTTGGGAAGGACGGGGAATACCATTCCAGTCTCCTAAAACTCTGCCTTTGAAGCTGCTGCAGATTTGGCCCAACCCAAGTTTGCCCTTGAGAAATGCTCTTAGTGAAGGCAGTCAGGCCAAGGAGGGCATTCCCAACAGATTGAGGGCAGAACCCAACCTTTGGTGGATGCACCTCAAATCCGTATCCCTCCAGGACCCCCCAACCAGCAGCAAGGAGAAAATGTGCCACACCAAAGTCAGCACTGGGTGGGTTTCATGTTATGCCTCCAGGCAGAGGAGCCAGTACAGTCTTCCATGGGTTCATCCCTCCTTCTTTCTCTTCAGAATCCTTTATGTTTTTTCCCCCCTTTCTCATTCTGTCTTTGCTTGAATTTCAAGGTTAAAAAAAGTCAGGATACAATAGTAAATATGTAAGATTAGCTCCTAAAATATGTTAGCAAGTGAAAGCGAAAGAAAGCCAAATGAATTTAAAAAAGGCTTTCTTGAAGCTTAGAACAGAGACAGTTCTTTTGATCCTTTATCACACCATAACAAAAAAAGCACCGAGCAAGATCCATATATATAATATACATATAATATATATATTTATACACCCCGTGTGCTGGGCTGTGAGTGTGTGTGTGTGTGCATGTGTGCGTGTATGTGTGTATTTTAATTCACACAGGCTTTCCTTTCTTTAAAATGCTGCAAGAAGCTTTTTTTTCTGCAGATTTCTTTTTCTTTCTTTTTTTTGATATTTCAAAGCTGGCAGTTCAGTAAATGGCTGGAACTGCCACATCTCTGTTCTTGCTAAAGAAATCAATGCTAATCCTATTACTGGCAGTTATCACCTATCCCAGAAACCGCGGCTAAAAGAAAAAAAAACCACTGAGATGTCAAAGTAGGAAAAAAGCATGGGGGAAGGGGAGAAAGCGCCCTTCATTCACTTTCAAACAGTGATTGTTTTCTTATTTTTGATCATTTTTTCCTGTTAAGAGAGAAACTAAACCACAAGAAAAAAAAAAAAAAGAGGGGGGAGGGATGGAAAAAAATAAAGAACAAATCCATGCTCAAATAACATTAAGGGCCTGATTTAAACCCACACACCCGCACAGAAACCCAGGCACGGCTCAGAGCGGAGCCTCACGGTGCCGTGCTGAGGTGGGGATGGGGGTCCTGGGGTCCCATCCCCCCAGATCCTCTGCCTTGCCAGCCCTACGGGGCTGCCTACAGATCCCAAAAGATTGTTTGGGGCCACTTGTCGACACGGGGGGAGGAGAGGGTGTCAGCCCCTTTCTGGGTGTGCTCCAGATGTGGAGACGCCCCCAAAGCACCCAGGGAGGCAGGAATCTCTGGGTGCTGACTGGTTTCTGTGCTGGCTCTGCCTGCTGCAGCCAGCTGGGATGTGGCCAGACTCCCCTGCCTGCTCCAGATGTGGGCAGATGTCCCCATCCCCTGGTGCCATTTGGGCGTCTGACCCTCACATCTGCAGTCCCAGGGCTGAGGATCTCAAAGGGCTCAGGTAGGTCAGTGCAGGTCATGCTTCATCATCCCTGTGGGAACCTGGATCCCCCAAATTATTTTAACATGCTTCCATCTTTGCTTCCCTTCCCATGTACTCCTACAGAGGGTCACTGAATGGTGAGTGATGGGAGGGACCTTAAAGCCCATCCAGTGCCACCCCCTGCCATGGGCAGGGACACCTTCCACTAGCCCAGGCTGCGCCAAGCCCCGTCCAACCTGGCCTTGGACACTGCCAGGGATCCAGGGGCAGCCACAGCTTCTCTGGGCACCCTGTGCCAGGGCCTGCCCACCCTCACAGGAGAGGATTTCTCCCCAGTATCCAGTCCAACCCTACTGTCTGTCAGTCTGAAGCCATCCCGCTTGTCCTGTCACTCCAGTTCCTGATGAACCTCATCCTCCTCACTCCTTGATCCTCATCACTCCTTGAGCATCCTCAGGGTACAGCTTACCTGGGATTTCAAGGTCCCGGTTGCGGTTGTGATCAGAGGATGTTGAAAAGATGGAGCTCCTGAGGTCACCTCCCTCCGTGAAGGTCCTGTCCTGCCTTTCCTGCCTGGCCCACTTCATTCCCCAGGAGTCTGGGAGGATCAGACATCCCAGTTGAGTCTGTGTTACTCTAAAATCCAGGAGCAGCAGCAGTTTGGAACCTGTGCTTTGGGAAGAGGCACTCAGCTCTTCTCCATCAGACCACAGCATCCTCCTCCCTGCCAGAAGTGAGATGATGGTCCTCAGTCATACCGAGGACAGGGTGGCAGCACCTGGTACCAAGCAAGAGAGTAGAGCCAACCCAAAACAACAGCCAAGAAAGAAATAAAACTCAACCTGGATCGAGGGCTTGGACAACAGGAGCCGTGTCCTTGCAGCCACAAATCAATGCTTTCCTGGCACCACGGGAAACATTTCCATAGCCCACCACTCCCACCACCCACACCACCATGGGCACCCTTTCGAACTCTGGCTTTTATCCAAAATCCCAGTTTATCCTGGGCACTGGTTCACTGGCCAACAAGCCACTGGAGGTACTGGGAGCCCACTGGGGATATTTTTCTCAATCTTCTGGCAGAGCCAGAACCAATTTAGGCCTTTAAGAATACCTGGAACTTGTGAGAAATGAGTTTGTAAAAGCTCAGCAAAGGGAAGGACTGAGCTTCTAAGGGCCATGGCAGAAAGAGAGCAAACCCATACACTTCATTTTTGGTGTTGCTTGGAACCAGCAAAGCTGAACAAAGAAAGGGAAAGCATCAGAGAGGAGAAAGGTGTTTGACTCGGGTGTTTTGCACATCCTGGGCAGGCTTGTTCTCATCCCCCTGCCCAGGAGACACCACCACGGCCACCTCTGATGGTCCAACCAGGCATCTGCAGCTTCCCTCGTGGCAAACCCCTGCATACTGCAAGTATACTGTTTGTTTATTTTTGGAGTGCTAAAGGGAAATTATTGCTGGCCAATTCCAAAATAAATTAGTCCTACTTTGACTCAAACCCATCCCTTTGCTTCCAGTTTGCTGCAGGATCTCTTCATGGGTTTCGTGGCAGCTGAAGTCATTATTAACAAAGAAGATTCTTTGATGTGGGTGGGGAGAAGATGTTGCCAGTAAGTCAAAATATCATTAAAATAAATTAGGAGTATCAAACTCTTTTTTGTGGGTATTTTTTGTATGACAGAATACGGTGCTGAAACCAAATCAGAGTGATGGAAAACTGAGGCCCAAGTGGGAACAGACCCACGGTCTCCGTTTCATTCCCTGCACCTGAGAATCAGAAGAAAATTAAAAATAAAGAGGTTTTTATTCACTAAGAAAAGGGTTTTCTCTGTGCTGGTGGACACAGTTGGGTGAGCCCCGTCTGGT
>NC_063222.1:4328687-4348687 GCF_020740725.1 Corvus hawaiiensis
TTTTGCCACATCATCAGCGCCAGGCTGGCTCCACTCGGGGATAGACGTCCCTTTAATTATATAAATCAAAATAAATAAAATATCACGCCCTCGGGCCCGTTGCAGAGTGTTGTGCCTGATAGGAAAGCACTGGGAGGCAGAGTGGGTTTGGGGAAAAGGCAGCTCCTTGTGCTGCACAGCTGAGGGGAGGAAGGAGAAGCTGAATGATCAAACCCACGTCTGGAAGTCAGGAGGGAATCGGGAGCAGCTGAAAGAGTCCATAGCCGGGAAATAAATTGTCTCAGCTCAAAAAACCCCCCACAAGCAAATAGTTGGGAAATCATAGACTATGCTGAGTTGGAAGGGACCCAAAAGGAGCATCAAGGCCAACTCCTGTCCCTGCACAGGACACCCCAAGGATCCCACTGGGTTCCAAGGTAGGAACGACTGGAAAACACCTGACAGCTGCTGCTGCAAGGGAGGGAGACAGCCCAAATATCCACACCCCTGCATGGGGCTGGCAGGGAAAACTGTTAACCTCAAAATTAAAACGAAAAATAAATTATTGTATCTTTTTTTAAAAAAAAATCTCTCTTTAACTGCTGGTTTCTTTCCTGCAGCCACGTCCTCAGGGCTGGGTTTTCTCTTTCTTTACCTTATAGTTTTTGGGAAGTTCGAGCTGGATCTCTCCATTCACTTCATTTTACAACTAATCCATCCAAACCACATGGAAAATGGTTCTTGCACTGGTCACCCCAGTGGTCACCTGGAAAGGAGAGCTGCTGGGCCAGACTTTCACTGAAATGTGGCTGCTTTGGTTTCCTTGCTATCGCTGGCAAAAGTTAATTTATTCAAACCAAAATCTCCCAGTCTGGGAGAAGGAGAGGAAGAGGCTGGAACTGTACGAGCTTTTCCTTTAGGTTATTTTTTTGACCTCACAGACCTCCAGAGCCTCATGAATCCTCTTTAAAAGCCAATAAAACCACGACTGATTGGGAAAAGAATTTTTAAAGCCAGGCTCAAATTATTTTTTGTTATTTTATAAAACTCAAGTGAGACACGACAGGGATGAACCTTTTCAGAATTACCTTGGGGAAATATTTTGCCTTTTTTGAAGGCAGAGAGCAGCTCAGCAAAGCCACCAGTTAGTTCTTGATCTCCTTAAGACCTGAAGCAAAGACTGGAGGTACAACCAGAGGATATTGATGAGGTCAGCTGCAAACTCTTGGCCCAAAAGTGGGGGATCACTGGGGCAGAAAGGTGGAGGGAGGGACCAGCCCATCAGGTGGTCACGGTGGTTTTGTCAGGCTCTGACACCTCTGGGCCTACAAGCAGGTGAAACCTTGATCACTGGTGCATAATTACCTTATCTCTGATCTTAATTTCAAATATTTCTCCATGAAATGTTGTCTGTTTCCATTCCCACTCCTAAAAATTTCATATCAGCAAATGGCATAATGTCATATTTATATTAATTGGATATTCTGGGTTTACTGCTCGCTCCATTGGCAGGGGGGAGGGTTAGAAACCACGTAATATACAATCTAAAATATAAAATCCATGTTTGTGCACAGGGTATAATTTAATGCATGAGATACAGAAGATCTTCCAGCAGAGAGTGTTTTAAACAACAGCATTTTAGCCTCTGAAGCACGACGGCAGGGGAAACATTTTCCATGCTCAGTTTCTGTGCTATTGGAACATTTGTTTTTTATTCTGAATATTTCAGCACATCTATTTACCTGGCACTATATTTAGTACCACAGTACCAAGATGGCATATATAAAGATTCAATTGCAATTCCCATCTGATGTCCCTTCCCTCTCCTTTTTACCCCCTTTTTTATGTCCGCACTCTGAATTCAGCACAAAGTTGGTGTGTTTAATTTAAAAAGAAGTAAAACGCGCCAGGAGACGCCTCAGACCACTGCAAATCACCTACTTTATAGAGGCAGTAAAATTGTGTATCGGATTAAAAGTGATGCTGATCTGAAATTTATGATAACTTTTAATGGCATTATAATTTTTTTTCCCTGTGCGCTCCATCACCAGATCGTTTGGATGCACAGTGCAGCAAGATGAAATTTGTAAGGGAAGAACATTACCCAGGCGAGCTCCGAGAGGGGGGAGGCTCTGGAATAATGCAGGAGCCTCTCCTCGGCACGTGGAGGACGCTCTGTGGGGCTGGGTGTGGGGCCTGTGGACGAAGGTGGAAGGGAAACATCACCCCAGCTATTTAGGAGGAGGACACTGGGACAAATCCATCCCGGAGCTTGCAAAGGTCTGGTGTTGGTTTTGTCTCTGCCCGTGTGAATCAAGGCTCGTTTCCCTCTGCTGGGGAAATCAAGGCTGAGGGATGTGGATCTGCCCTGAGACCACAGGGATCCTGCATTTGGCACAGCTCCACCCTTCTGAGGACACCTCCAACCAGCACCCAGCACCAGCACAGCTTTGGTGAAGAGAGATCCCCCTGAGCCTCCTTTGCTCCAGCCTGAGCCCCTTTCCCAGCTCCCTCAGCCGCTCCTGGTGCTCCAGCCCCTTCCCCAGCCCCATTCCCTTCCCTGGACCTGCTCCTGGAGCCACACACTGAAGGATTAGGGAAAGCTCAGACCATGATATCGTTACCTCAGTACCTCCTACTTGCCCAGCCAAGGAAATAAAGCACTACAGTAGTGTAATTAAACCCTCTGTCACAATCTTACACACAAGCAATCCCAAAATCTGTCCTTCCCAGACCTCAGCTTTGCAAAGCAACATTGTCCAACAGAAACATGGAGAGTAATGTATCACTCCTGTGAAATGAGCCTACATTACTAAAGCAGTGAGCACATGCATGGAAAGAGTGAATTCATTTATTAACAGCCACAGGAAACTGAATCCCACTATTTCAATCTAAAAATTACTTGTGCCAGAGCAAACCCACCTGGAGCTTGGAATTCTTCAGAGGTATCTCTGCATTCAAGGAACCAAATAGCACCGTGATGGCTTCAGGGAGCTGGGAAAAGCTGCTGGCAAAGCCAGCAGATGCTGGAGGACAGGTTGTTCCAAGCAGACACCTGGCAAGAAGTAGAGGAGCTCATTGGGGTGAATCTGTGCCATCCAGGAGGTGAAAGAACAGGAACTACAACTCCCATGAAGAAGGGGAAATTGTGTTGATACAAGGTGTGTGAAACCAGATGTCAGCTCAAAACCTCCTTAGGAATAGCACGGAGAGAACCCTGAATTATTTATCCACTGGCCACTCGCTCTGTAGAACATAAAGGAGAAAAAACAGTGGGTTTTCCAAGCCACGTCCCCAAGGACAGAGGGGATTCTGTCCCAGGGCACCGCCTCACCTTCCAGTGTGTTAACAGAGATGGGGGTCTGGGAGCAAACACAAGGACAGGTAACACAGCAGCTCTTTTGGAGAGGCTTTACTGCCTTCATTTGCAATGGGGCTCTTTTGCAAGATGAATTTGCGAAAAATAGGGAATTGCGTTGTCCACCTGGGCTCTGAACCGGTGTGTCCCCCACTGAAGGGATTTTGGGAACCACTCAGCCTCATTCTCGTGGATACCTGCTTCAATTACCATCCATGCAAAGTTTTGTAGTTTTGTAGTTTCCACTCTCCCCCCTCCTTCTCTGCTTCATTTTCATCCTCTCCCCCCGCAAACGCCGTGATCCTGCTCCACAATAAAATACAACTGCTGTAAGTGATTGTTTTGCTATATTATGTGAAGTCAAAAACCTTTTGAATCGTATTTTGCAGTGAACCTGCCTTTGAATCCCCACGTTTTATCATTCCACAGCAACACATATAATTTCAAACAAACAAGCGAACAAACCCGATGAAAATGGCCTGAATCTCTTATCAGTCAGTTTTACACTGGCGTAACTCCATAAACTTCAGTGGAATTAATCTTGATTTACACTGTTGGGAGAGCAGGCACAGGCACTGTAAATAGCTGTACACCAGTGCACGACGCTTAAAAGCAGGCACACCAGAAATGCCTGGCAGGAGATGAGGATGAAGGCATAAAAAAGAAGCTTTCCCAGTGGTGCTAATCCGTGGGCACAAGGATAAATCCCAAGGACAACAATGGAGAGGTTGTGGCACCCAGGGACCACAGTCCACGATGTGGAGAGACCCCGTTTATCGCACTGGTGGTGGCACCAGGTTGTGCCAGATGGGCACACAGCTCTCTGGGGACGTTGCTGCTGAGGTGGGACAGACTGTGGGTTTCACACAGAGGAGAGGTTGGCTGGAGGGTGTGGGGAGGACCCCAGGTCTGTGTGTGCTCCATGGTCATGGCTGGAGTGGATTCTGCCGTGGATGTGGCGATGTGGCACCAGCAGAGCTTCGGGCTGCCTTCACACTGAAGCCACTGGGAATGGGGCACCTCAAGCTGGTTTGGAGGTTCCAGCATTCCTAGAGAAGCGTGGGCTTCCACAGTTCCCAGGAATGCTGAGGGGATGTGCCCACCTGCAAGTCATCCCTTGGGACAGGTAACCTGTCCTCTCAAACACCTCATGGGAAACAGCACCAGGAGACACTTCAAAAAAGGTCCCTCAGGTGATCGAGGCATGAGGTCAGATTTGCTACCAGCTGTTCCCTCCAGAGAGAGAGGACATGGCTGCCCTAAACCAGGGATCAATCCCTCGGGTAGCAGCGTCATCCTCTGCCAGAGCTCCTGACCAGCCACTGGGGGTGGCAGCCAGTGCATTCCCTGCATGAATTATCCTTGACAGATCCATTTAGATTTAAATTCTGAAACCCAAACGGATTCTGTCTCTTCCCTGCTAATTGCCAGGGCAGGAGTTGGGGTGCGAGGCATCCTACCCAAGTCACTTCTCCCACCTGTGGTGGACACAACCAATGGGCTTTGCTATTCCAGCTATTTTCAAGCTCCTTTACTCCAAACCATGGCAGAATATGGATAACAAGACACCATTTAATTTTTCTCAGGGATACCGTTATTAATTTTCACTGAGGTTGCACTAGTTAGGACTTCAGGAGAGGTCAGAAGGCAGAGAAGAGCACACAACAAGGAAGAGGTGGGATCTGCCACAAAAAAGACAACG
This sequence comes from Corvus hawaiiensis, assembly GCF_020740725.1. Taxonomy (NCBI): domain Eukaryota; kingdom Metazoa; phylum Chordata; class Aves; order Passeriformes; family Corvidae; genus Corvus; species Corvus hawaiiensis. Next base: position 4,333,727 of record NC_063222.1, read on the forward strand.
TGCATCCCAATGCCCTCCCAATCATTGCAATTACTGTGCTCCAGACACCTGTCTTGGAAAACAATCCAGCAAAGAGGCCAACGTGGAGCGATGCCTGGGCTGGACTGGATCCTCAGCCCCATGATGGGTCCCTGAGTGAGGCAGCACAGCGAAGCTGGCACCAGGGACATGCCCAAGGGGGTGTCTGGTCACGGAGCACCTAGGCTTGCTGGATGCAAGCTGAGCCTGGAGCTGGTCATGGAGCATTGTGGCGCTTGCAGGGGAGCCCGTGAGGGGCTGTGCCAGGCAGGCAGGGGTCCAAAGGTGCCCAAAAAGGTTATTTTACTGATCCAAGTGTCTCTCACCCCAGTGACACATGATAGAGTAAATGAGAAGGAGGGGGACCTTGCAGCACAGGGGACGCCTGCACCCGCCCCTTGATACTTTTCGTTTGACTCATTGTAATGTCAGCACATCTCTGGGTGCTCCATCATCCTCCCATCCTAACCTGTACAACATTTTGCACGTTTTCCAAAACCAAATCTTGGATTAAGCATTAAAAGCTGCACCTATTGATTAAAGTTTCAAGTGCTGCCACAGCATGGGAGGGAAAGCCCCAGGTTCCCGTACCCCTCCTGGGATGCACCACAGCATCCCAGCTTGGCAGCCAGGCTCCACCCAACCCCAGGAGGATCAAAGGTGGTTAAGTAGCAGCCCAGACTTTATCCAATTGCTCTTATCAGTCTTCATAACACAGAGAAAACAACTCGACCATCTCTTGTGGGAAATAAATTGAGTTCTCCTCTGTATTAGCCCAATTGATGAGGCCCTGGTGAAGAGCTCCAGAAGCAATTAAAGAGAGTGCTGTAGATCCACCTGTACCTGGATAACATTCTTGCTCTCCCCTTCTCCCTGGGTCCCTATTGCCCACTGGAATCAACACAAGGTGCATTAGAGATGATGCTTCATAAAGAAAAGCTGCTCTTCAGGCTGAGACAGCCTTGATCCAATTGCACTTCAATTAGCAGAGTGCAGGTCACAGGGACTCCTGGCCAAGCTGCAGCTGCAGAGATTTAGACAGAAGGATGCCTTGGAGTCCGGAAAGAGGATTCAGGGTGGAGCTTGCTCTATTTTCACATCCTCCACTTCCCATTTTGGCCACTTCCCAGTTGCCCTGCCAAGACCACTGGGCCCAGGCTGCCTGGAAAGCCCAGGTAATGTATTTCCAGATCTGTCAGAGCACACACCAGTTTTTCAATCAGTAACATCCAAGGCTTAACCTCATTTAAATATTCTCTCAGCAAAGGTCAAAACTTATCTGACTGCGGAGACCCCCCACTCTTACACCTGGAAAGGAAACATTTTGCTGTTAATGAATTCTTTCAGATGAAACCAGCAAAAATGTCAATGTAACAAATTAGACCCACATTGATTATTGGCTTAAAAAAAAAGTTAATGGTTGTGATCTGGGGAAGGGGGTTAGGCAGGTCTTTAAAGTGATGCACACATGCAATGCTTCATGTTCATGCAGGCTCTGGATGTGGCGTTTTAATTGAAAAAATGTGGTTAGGAATTCTCCATGTCTCATTCCTCTTTGCTCCTCGTGTTCCCCGCTGTGGAGGCAGCTGAAAGGTACCACCACCACCGTAAGCGAAGCTCTGCAGAAGCCATTTGTTCCCTGCTGTCTCCATAGGAAAAGGGCCACTGCCCACCACTGTGTTTGGGAAGCATCCAGGGGCCAAGGAGCCACATTTCATGGAGCAGCAAATGCTGCCAATGGAGCAGCTGACAGCCCAGTCTCAGGGGAAAAAGGCTTCACTCAGCTACAACGGGACCCAGGAGTAATTGAATGGTACCAGAGATTTCCGGAAGCTACCGATGGCCCAACACTATGGAGGCAAAGGTCCTGCAGAGACACAAGTCTGAGGAAACTACAGCAGGAGATGCCCCATCCCTGGAGGTGTTTAAGGCCAGGTTGGATTTGGAGCAACCTGGGCTAGTGGAAGGTGTCCCTGCTCATGGCAGGGCAGGAACTGGATGAGATTTAAGGTCCCTTCCAACCCAAACCATCCTGAGACTCCATGACCTGCCAGCAGTACAGATGTATTGAAATTATATAATGCAATTCCAGGCTGAAACTCCTCTGCCACCACCAAATTGGATGAAGAGCATCCCCTTCTCCCCCCTCTTTCCTGGCTCGAAATGTGACTTTTCCCACGCACAAAACACCATCAGTCAGGAGGGTGTGGCAGCAGAGAGGACCAGCAAAACCAGAGGATTTACATTTGGTGCTGGGGAAGGGACTGAGGCAGGATCCAAAGGGCAATTTCAGCAGCACACAATGAAGAGCAACCCAAGGCAACAGCAGTGACATGTGAGGACTCTGTAAAACCACGGTGTGGTCACTGTGAGGAGCTGGCTGAAATTGCACATATTTTTAATCAAAAATCCAGATTGTAGATTAAACTTTAGAAAGAAATCACGCAGCAGTATTTAATTAATGAAGGCTTTAAGTGACCTAGATGAAAATACTCCAACGATAACTCCTTGGCTGGCTTAAGTCTGTTTGCACTGATGATACATATTATATTTCCTGTCCACCGAAATAATCACCATTAATTCCCTGCCTGGAAAAGTCACTTTGCCCTCGTAAAGCATGTTTAGAGCAGCTCTGGAAATGAAGAGTGCGTTTAAGAGTCATGCAGTGATAGTTTGATTGCAGCCTGGGGTTGACTGAGGCCGTGCGGAAGGGTTGTGACCCCAAAGCAGGTGTGTGCCAAGCCCAGCACCCCGTACAATAAACCACGGTGTGAGTGCAGAAAATACATCCACATCCCAAAGCCTGGATTTTTACCTGACTTTTAATAAGCTAAAGCATTTGCTTCCTTTGACAGCAACAGGAGAAAACAACAAAAATTCCTCCTCTCCATTCCAGACCCCTCTGAAAAGGAGCATGACTACAGGCAAGTTTAACTGCAGCAGGCAGGTCCTAGGGTAACAAGGATGTGATGAAACACACGCTTTACAACTGAGTTTAAAAAAAAAAAGGGAAAGAAAAGCTATGTTCAATGGCAGAAAAAATTGATTTAACCACATAAAATATTACAAGCAAAAATCAGAGGTTAGAAGTAGAGTTGAAATGCAAACCATTACCTCCATTATCCAAAACAGGCTGTTTATTTACAGCTCGAAACTGTAGAAATGACTTGGCTTAATCGTAATTAAAACCTTTTGGTATCTTTAGAGCAGCAGAAGTGTTGCACGCAAAGGTAGCAGGGCCGTGAGGCGGAGGAGATGCTCAGGCGCACAACAAGGACATCTCGGGCTGCAAGGAGAACAAAACAAAAGCCTGACGAACACGATATTAGGCCGAGAACAATTCCGACTGTGGCAAGACAAGAGGCTCTGTAATTGAATTTACAAAAGGCCATGCAGCAAAACTAAAGCTAAACTACTTGTAACATCCATTAGCTGAGAGAGGCATTCCGAGGCAGCAAGGATCATCTGCAGGGAGAGGCACAAGAGGCTTCCGAGCTCCCTGCCACTCTAGGAGTCAGGAATCCCACAGCTCCCACCATGTCCTCGGGGCTGTGCTGCCCACCTGTGAATGGGCGGAAGGCTGGGCCTTTTCCTGGGCTTTTGCTGGGTGGTGTTGACTCCCACAATGCTCATCCAACTTCCTCTGCTGAGATGGGATGGATAAGGACATGGAGATGTTGGAGAGATTCCAGAGCAGGCTCCAAGGGCGTGAGCCCCTCTGCTCTGGAAACAGGCTGGGCAAGCTGAGGGTGCTCAGCCTGGAGAGGAGAAGGCTCCAGGGAGAACTTAGAACCCCTTACAGTGCTTAAAGGGGCTCCAGGAGAGCTGGAGAGGGACTTTGGATAACGGATGGAGGGACAGGACAAGGGGGAATGGCTTCCCACTGCCAGAGGGCAGGGATAGATGGGATATTGGGAAGGAATTCTTCCCTGGGAGGGTGGGGAGGCCCTGGCACAGGGTGCCCAGAGAAGCTGTGGCTGCCCCTGGATCCCTGGAAGCGTCCAAGGCCAGGTTGGATGGGGCTTGGAGCACCCTGGGCTAGTGGAAGGTGTCCCTGCTCATGGCAGGGAGGGGGATGGGATGAACTTCAAGGTCTCTTCCAACGTAAACCATGATATGATATGGTATGATATGATATGATATAGGATAGGATAGGATAGAACAGGATAGGATAGGATAGAATACTACAAAAGTGTAAGACAAAAATGTAGAAAACCTTTGTTAAGCTGCCCCTGCAACCCCCAGCCCTACCACCAAGGCATCAACGGGAGCAGACCCTGCAAATGCTTCTGAACACGATCCCATTTCTGAAAGAAACTCTTCAGGCAGCCACAGTGCTGAGACACTGCTGAAGGCAGCCCCTGTGGGATCAGAAATCCTTCATGGAAGGGTCATTTTACACTTTTGCAATCTAAATGAACATGCGTCTCCAAACATGGTGAACTGAGCTCTAACAGGTTGGAGAAACAGGATCTCTCACACCAGGGACTCAGCAGCCACAACCCAGATGATGTCTCTGGGGCACTGGACACAGAGGACATCCCATCCAACCTGCCCCTGCTCCCAGACCACCATGGAGCCTGAGGATGCCCTTCTGCAGTGTTTCCAGGACCATGGAAAGCTTTCTGGCACCCAGTGTCCCCTCCCTGGTATCTCCCACGGTGACGAGTTGCCACCTGCAACCTCACCCTGCACAGCAAAATAGTGCCAGAAAGAGGTGCAAATAGCAAGGATTGGGTGTGCTGGAGGCAGATTCCAGAACTGGGTGTTCCCTTTGTGCACCGTGGTTGAGCCCAGACCCGGGCCATAGGATTTCCTCACCTGCACCAGGGCAAATCAGGCAGAATCCACTCAGGAAACTGTGGGAAGCAGGCATGGATGTGTCTCAACTAACTTCCTGATTAAAAAGGCAAAGGAAATGGAGCAAGAACAAGGATTTAGCAGCATTCAGAACATTCTGGCTGAGGTGCATCACTCTGAGTTGGAAAAGTGAGTGTCTTACCTGTCCCAGGCATCATTTTCTTCCCTGGTGAGCAACTCTGCCTGACAAGGCACACGCGAGGGAGGTGGAAGGTGCACAACACGGTTTGTACCGGTATAATCTACTCCAAGGACATCCTCTTCACCTTGTTCTCCACTACCTGGTCCCTCTCTCCTGGTCTGGATGGCAAAACATAAATATGCCAGTTGCAGGCGCACATTAAACCAAGACTAAAGCTTCAGCTGGGGCTGTATCCAATTCTTTGGCACATCAAGGATGGGAAAGGAGGCACGGATGGCTTGTTCTTGAACCCACGCTCTCCCTGCCAGAGAGCTGTGCCAGAAGTTATCAAGAAAGCTGCAAAATGAAAGCATGATATGCTGTGGTAATTATGTGTGCTCGGATATATTTTTTTTTCCACAAATGTTCTGCCTTTTAGTAAATATTCTTTAGCATCTCTGTTGTCCCATTGCAGAGCAAGTCAGCTGTGAAAATGATCTCCACACCGTGGTTAACTCTATCAGTGCCACACATGGCCTTTCCCTGGCCAGCTGGACTGGCTGGAAAGAGTTTGGGGGTTTGGAGGGACCGAGGAGACCCTCTGGCAGTGGCGTGGGAGGAAGTTTAGTGGCATCTGTGAGCAGTCAGTGCCTTATAAATGGTGGTAATTCAAGCAACACTCGGCGGTTGCTCAAAGAAGGTTTTCCCCACCTGAAGCAAAGAAAAAAGTTGCTCTGGACCCCTCCAAAAGCGAGACATTTTGGATATGCCTCTCACATCCATCGTTGTCCCCTACACCAGTCACACCACGTCTGTAAGGAGCCTGGAAAACTCCTTCCCCTGCGTGTTAATTGTCCCCTCTTTGAATAAACACACAAAGCTGGTGACTGGAGGTGTGTAAATATTTACAGGGCATGCCCAAGGAGGGTCAGAAACCAATACATCACCTGAGGGAAGAATACAAGCTCAGCGACCGTAAAGCCCTGAGCAATTACAGTTAAGTAACTGCAATACCAGCACATATTTAAGTACTTACGCAAGGAAAAGGGGTTGATGACCTCGATTATATTTGCATTGTGTTTCCTGTTGTTAGCACTTCCTTGGCAGAATTACTGCAATACATCTTGGACTCCAATTTCATCTGCCAGCTCCACGAGACTGCAGCCAGCCTTTGGAGAGGTCCAAAAATGCTTAGGAGTCGGGCTGTATTTCTTCTTGTACAGCTCCTCTGTCTCGGCAGCTGCTCACGTCTCCAAACTGCCTTGTCAAGGAGAGCAGCGGGAGAAAACTTGCCCCAAAGCTCCTCTGGAATTCAGGAATCACCCTCGGCAGATGGACGATGAAATCTTCACCTGGCTGGATCACGACTTCCCTGTTGAAAGGCTCCATGGAATGACGCATTTCAGAATAGATTGATTGATGCTATTGAAGAAAAAGGCAGCTTTATAAGTTTTTGTCTCGAGTAAAACCACAAAAATTTCATAGCTCTAGCCTGGGGGAGGCAACCTTTTGCAGGCAATTACAAATCTATTTGCAGATGACTTCTCACCTGAAGACTCCATGTAGGTAGACACCCAAAAAAATTAATTGTCATAAGGTGAAAGACCAAGGAGTTGTTAAATGCCCTAATCAGGGTGTTTGTTTTCTCAAGCCTGGAGAGAAGGACACAGGATTCAAAAACCTCCACATGGTGGCATTTAGGGACCTGATTTGCAGTGGCCTTGGCAATGCTGGAGGGACTTGATGATCTTAGGAGGCTTTTGTAACCTAAGTGATCCCATGACCCTGGTGACATCCTATTCCCATGGTATTTTCCCTGCTTCAGCCAGCACTCAGGACACCTCAGTTGGGAGCAGCAAGGTGGTTTCAGCTGGTGTGTTCATCCTCTTTGCAGCTCATTCCCAAGGCAGGAATTCCTCCACTTCAGCCTGGAGACCATTCCTTATGGATTTGAGTTGGCTACGCAGAGCAGGGCATTCCATGGGCCTCTCCTTTGTGGGATTCCCCATTCCTTGTCACCAAGCTAAGGCTTCACCTGCTTTAATTGGAAAGAAAAGCTCAAACAATCCAAGCGCTCTCTTTGGTTGGGGCACCCACTTGGAGAGGTGTGTCCTGTCTATCCACAGCTTCCCACAGGAGGGAAGGAACACGGATCTTCCCATCTCCAACTCTGCTTCACAGGTCAGCTCCCAAAGCTCCTCCTTTCCCAGTGTGGGAACAGCCACTTGGAGCACTCTGTCCTGAAACGTGCGTCCAGCCTCAGGGGAAATCAACATTCCAAATTTTCTCATTATTGCAAAAACCTTCTCCTGCCAGCCCCAGCAGAGCAGCGCACGGTGCTGTCTCTCAGGGGGCCAGGTGCAATATGGAAATCTCCAGATGTTGGGGGATACAAACAGCTGGACCTGCTCTGAACAATACCAGTGTCCGGGACCAGTGTCACTGCACCCCCAGAGATGCCAGGAGGAGATGCAGAAAATCCCAGAACAGGCTGCTGTGGAAAAACCTCCTGCAAGTCCTGGAATGTGGCGGTTCCTCTCTTTTCTAACAGCTTTTTTCCTGGGTAGTATAACAGGAGAACTTGGCTGCAGCAATATCTTGGGGCAATGAATGCCCGAGGCTATGGATGAATTGCTCACAAAAGTGTCTTTTTATCAGTTTCAGTTCTGTTGCCTTTCAAGTTTATTCAGTGTCCCTTTGAATGAGACACTGTTGTAATTGTCTAAAAAATAAATTTGACTGCCTGCTTGACCTCCTTTATACCATTTATTGCAGTCATTTAATTTTCTAGTCATTCTTTCCTGGGAAAAAACAGACAATATTGTCACTCCAGCCACACTTGGAAGTCTTTGTATAATCTCTAAGCCTTTGTTGTTTCCTTGTTTGATTTCGGATGTGGCACAACCAGAACTTCTCACCAGCTTCAAGGTGGGAGCCTGCACTTGGCCATAGAAATGTCAGCTAGGGCACCAATTATTTATTTAAACAAGCCATTGTTTGTTGCTCCTTTTTGTCATTGGAAAAGGAGCAAACAGAATGGCCTGAATTGGAAGAGACCATAAAAATCCTACCAGATTCCACCCCTGGCCATGGGAAGGGACACCTCCCACTAGCCCAGGTTGCTCCAAGCCCTGTCCAACCTGTCTTTGGACACTTCCAGGGATCCAGGGGCAGCCACAGCTTCTCTGGGCACCCTGTGCCAGGGCTTCATCACCCTCACAGGGAGGAATTTCTTCCCAATATCCCATTTGAACCTATCCTCTTTCAATTTAAAGCCATTCCCCATTGTTCTCTCCATCCATCCCTTGTTCCCAGTCCCTCTCCAGCTCTCCTGGAGCCCCTTTAGGCCCTGGAAGGGGCTCTAAGTTAACCCTGGAGCCTTCTCTTCTCCAGGTGAACACCCCCAGCTCTCCCAGCCTGGCTCCAGAGCAGAGGGGCTCCAGCCCTTGGAGCACCTCCATGGTCTGCTCTGGATTCACTCCAGCAGGTCGATGCCCTTCCCACGCTGAGGATCCCATCCTGCCATCCAAACATCCGTGTGTCCCTGCTGCTGGGCTCTGCCACGCTCCCTCCAGCTGCACCCACAAGGACCCACCACCGCTGATGCTCCACAAGTTGTCCCGAGCCCAGCTGTGTGTCCCAGCCCTGTGGTTTCCCCAGTCATTCACAGGCTGTTTCCAGATCTGGCCCTGCTCCACTGTTCTTCGATTTTCCACCCAGACACGATATTTCTCCCCGGTCTTGGAAGGGCTGGTAATGAATGGTATGAAATAGCAGTGAATATCCAGGCTTCTGCAGGGGGGAAATGGGATGGGATGCAGTCTAGGACTTGCCAGAGTGCTCCCCCAATTATTGGAAGGGGTCGCTGTTCAATGACAGGCACAAAGCCCGTCCTCCACGCTGGATGCATTTTCCCTGCAGCGCCGGGAGCCTTTGCCAGCCTGAGAAATGAGAGACTGGGGCTCAAAAGAAATAATCTTTTAAAACATAAATGGCCAAGCTGATTTACTTCCAAATACGCAGCAGCAACAAAAAAAAAATTGCTGTTGGGCAGGACCCTCGTTTGCCAAGTTTCAACGGAGCAAAATTTTACAGCGAAGTTATAAACACTTTAAATGCCATTGTTGGTTTATAATGGAAAACCTGGCAGGCTCTTAGCTGAGAGTGCTCTTCCAAGGAATGCTTACCATGATGCTTACTCCACATATGGGATAAGCTCGAGAGCCACATGATAAATTTTGGATTCATGTGATAAACCACACAGAACCACCCTTATCCACTTGCTCCATGCTTTTCCCAGATCTAGAACAATTCCAGAATTTCCTCCAGGAGTTCACTCCCCTCAGCCAGTCACCTCACTTCGGTCTGCCAAAACCACTTTTGCTGATTCCCAAGGCTGAGAAATTCCTTTCCCAACCGAGCCACATGTAGAGGAGTAACGAGAACCCAGAGCCGTAAGAAGTATGTCTGACAAATAACAAAAAAATGAATACTTTGATTATGGACAATACCCCAAGGAAGGGAAATTTAATGTAGTGTTGATGAACAGGTGCATAAAATCTTAATTTTAGTGGTAACAGGGGGTCACTTCCATGTCTTTTACTATGGCTTCTCCTTGGAAGTGAAGGAGGTACAGATGGACTGAACCAGCAGAAAGCACAGATTTGGGTGTCTGTGCTAAACAAGCATTCTGGAAAGCATCACTGTTTCCTGAAAAATTCCCCTCTGGGGATCTCACCTGGGGACTCCAGAATAAAGCCAAGCCCGGTCTCTTCAACAAACCTTGGCCAGGCCAACGAGATCCAATGGGGTGTGGGGTGCAGAAAGAGAAACCTGGGGATGTCCGCATGGAGTAGCTGCAGCCCTCTCTGACCCAGCTTCTCTGCCGTGGTTACATGTCCCTCCTCCAAGCTTTGTCAGGGCCTTTGGAACAGGGCTTGTTACTGGGTCTGTGCTCCAGCAGGTCGTGGACTGCATCCCATGCCACATCCCCCTGCTGACACCTGGTTACCCACCGCTATTCCGTTCATTGCCAACCCCTCCAAAAACGAGGAAGAAATGTTGCCTGGGTGGAAATAACAAATCCTTTGTAACAGGGAGCTGGCCTTGTGAGAGGCTTGGATGGAGAGCCCAGTTCCAGCCCAGAGTGAGGCAGGGCTCCAAATGTCAGCCCCAAGCACAATGAAGCTCAGGAGGAAGAGTCACCAGCCCGTTTCTTCCTCCCAGGGCCTGAGCCTGGCCAGGCTGCGCCATGTCCGTGTTCCAGAGATATTCCCAGGGCGCAGCCTCCGATGGCCTCATTCTGGAAGTTCCTTGGAAGCCAAGGAGGCTGTTGCAAGCCTCGTGCTTCGTTTGCATTCATTTCCTTCCCAAACTCTCATTACCCGAAAGAGAAAGAGAGAGAGAGAGTGAGTGCATTCAAGTGGAAATGGTTGGAGTGCACTTAGAGGAATTTAGCCAAAAGGAAAAGGATAGATGATGGTGGCTTTTTTAATTTTTTTTTTTTATTCTCTCCAAAAAAAAAAAAAAAATCCTCCAGAACTTAAAACTGTTTTAATCAGCTGAAAAACATACGTGGGCTTTACAGCTCTGAGACAGCTTGCACAGGCTCTGATAAATGCCTATCGCTCATTTGCATACGCTAACAGCTACACTTTAATCAGCCTCCTAATCCCTGATGATATTAATGAATTTTTTTTATGCACTCTCTCTCTCCTCCCCCCCCCCCCGCATTTTTTTTTTTTTTTTAGTATCATGTTTGCTAATTCAAAACCGATCAGCGGCTTCTGTGTGCCTTTTTTTATGCAGGAAATAATGGGTGAGCTTGGTACTCCTGTTATCCTGCTCTCACAAATAATTAAGACTACAAAGGGTACAAATCAGTCTGAATGCACGGCACAAAGGCTCAAGCTATGCAAAGGTCTTTTTCTCTCTCTCTCTCTTTCTCTCTTTTCATTTATTCTCTTCTTCTGACAAGAAGTGGCTTAGAAAGATACTTAGCAAAGCAATGAACTGGTCACTCCCAAAAAGCAAGAATTTCCTCGCCATTTTAAGTGCTCAGGATACACATAGGGACTTTTTTCTTTTTTTAGTATTTGTTTGTTCCATTATTTGGTGCATCCTGATTTTGGGGGAGGAGGCTGCCTGCTGGAGAAATCTTCATCAAACTGGTTTACCTTTGTTTTGGTGGCTCTTCTTTTCTCCTTGGGAGAACTAGGCATGGGAGGGTGACACAGATTTTGAGGGAGGGAGACCTGGAAAAGTCTTTCTTGCATATGTGGTGACAGGGAAAAGAAGCAAGGGAACAAACAAGTCCATGTGGTATGAAAAGCTGCCCAAAAGCGGGAGAATTCATCCAGCTCTAGAGGCTCCAGGCGTGTTCTGGTGTCAGCCCAGGCTCCAGACTACTCTGAGACCTCAGGCAAACTCCCAGCCCTTCAGGCAAATTCCTCCTGCCCTTTCCAAGGTCAAATCATAGATCCAGCTGCTCCAGTCCTGCAGACCCTTCCCTTCTCCTGTCCCCCCTCAGGAGCAGCCATGGAAGTTCGAGGTGGAGGTTGTGCAAGAGCCACTGTGTCACCTCTACAGCTCCAGTGTGCATGACTTCCCAGAGATCCTCCCTTTGGAACATGTTCTCACCTGAAAATTAAATCAGGTGCAAAACCAGTCTTTCTGAATCCCTCTGGACTTTGCTGGGAGCGTGAAACACGTGGCTCCACAGACTAACAAAAATGCCACGGACTGGGACTGATTTGAGCAGAAATGGATTGGTGGACACACAGAGACCAGCATGGTGGAGCAACCAGGGAAGACTGGCTAATATCCAGCTCTGGTGGGGTTGTAGCAGTGTGTCTCAATGCATTTGGTGACAAGGAGGGACCCAAGTCATGCCACCAGCCGTAACATTGACAACTACGGATGTAGTTCCATAAGAATTATGCACCATAACACGGGATCACAGTTTGGAAAAGCCCTCCAAGACCATCGAGTCCAACCTGTGACCAATCCCTACCTTGTCACCCAGCCCAGAGCACTGAGGGCCACATCCAGGCCTTCCTTGGACACCTCCAGGGATGAGGACTCAACTGCCTCCCTGGGCAGCCCATTCCAATGCCTGACCACCCTTTATGTGAAGAAATTCCCTTGATGTCCAACCTGAAGATCCCCTGGCACAGTCTGAGGCCATTTCTTCTCATCCTGTCCTTTGTTCCCTGGGAGCAGAACCTGACCCCCACCTGGCTGCCCCCTCCTGTCTGGGAGCTGTGGAGAGCCAGAAGGTCCCTCCTGAGCCTCCTTTTCTCCAAACAACCCCATGAAGTCACACTGACACCAAAAGGCAAAACAGCTGAACCTGAGTGGGTGACAAAACAGGACACACCGAGTGCATACAGAAACCAATCAACATATCCGACAGAAAATAGTCACTTTCATTAAAACAAGCAAAATAAGGGTTTGAGCAAATAAAAAAAAACACAACGAAACATCTGAAGGAAGCCTGCAGTCATGTCTGATGTGTGCAAGTCTAGACTTCCAAACTCCAGAGGATTTTCGTATTAGGAAGCTGGGTAAGGCTGATGGAAAAGATTCCTACTTCTGCTCAGTAATTCTTTCAGAAGGTGCAAGCAAACATCTCTGTAGGGTAATCTCAGCACTAACATATCATGCCCAGATCTCAGAGGATTATCATGAGACTGAAGCAGCAGCATATCCTAAACCTTATGCTGAGGATAACCACGAGCACTGAGAACACAGAAATGTTTATGTTCTTTAGCAGAGTTTTGCAGTTGGCCAGGTGAGGGCAGGTGAATGAAGGCAGGTGTGATTACATAACCTCTGGCCAGGAAGTTTTTTGGGAATGCATGAGAGCACAGGTACTGTTTTTCCTGCTAATATTGCAACAACAGAGGGATACTCCCTGACCAAGACTCTTTGTGCAAGACTTGCTGCAACCCTTTCCAGGAAAAAATTCCTCCTGATGTCCAACCTGAACCTTCCCTGGCACAGCCTGAGGCTGCTTCTTCTTGTCCTGTCCCTGTTCCCTGGGAGCAGAGCCCGACCCCCCCCCCGGCTGCCCCCTCCTGTCAGGGACTTGTGCAGAGCCACAAGGTCCCCCCTGAGCCTCCTTTGCTCCAGCCTGAGCCCCTTTCCCAGCTCCCTCAGCCACTCCTGGGGCTCCAGCCCCTTCCCCAGCTCTGTTCCCTGCCCTGGACATGCTCCAGCTCCTCAATGTCCTACTTGTCATGATGGCCCAGAACTGTCCCCAGGACTGGAGGCGCCTCACAGGTCCCAGCACAGAGGGACAGTCACTGCTCTGGGCCTGCTGGACACACCATGGCCACACACATGGGGCCATCAGTCTCTTGCCCACCTGAGCACACCTGGGCTCATGTCCAGCCATGGTGGACACCAGCACCCCCAGATCCCTTCCCAATGGGCCACTTGGATCTCATGGATAGTCCAGAACAACTCCAAGACAACTGAAAACAGAATAAGGTTTGGTGTAAAAAGGAGCTGCCATAGAAGCATCGACACTGGATTATTCCAAGGTTACCTGGGAGTATAAAACCCAAACTGATGCAAGGTCACTTTGGCTCTGGCCCTCTGGCAAGGTGACAATCTGAGCCATGGGCTAAAACCCACCAAAAGCTCTGCTTGTGCTTGGAATCCTGGCAATTGTTTTAAGTCACAAGTATTTTCATGAATATGTTTATGGGAGGAATTCAATCAAGGTTGAAAGAGACCATAAAGCACCAGGAGCCATAGAGAAAAATCCATTGTACAATGAGCCACCTGGACTTCAGGAAAAAAAAATGTAATGAAATTGCAAAAGTACTCATTAAATGTGAAATACAGGCCCAGTAAGGAGCTTAGAAGATATGCTTTCAAGAACACCTATAAATAATGAAAGCAATGAACTGCAGGAAGAGGAGTTTGAAGTAAATATGAGTCAAGTGCTACCCATGTCTGAAATGAAATTTGACAAGTTCAAACAAGTAACACAAAATGACCCAAGTTGACAACAGTTTGGGGAAAGTAATTCTACGAGGACGACCAAAGGAAATATCAAGCCAGTGCTGAGCATAAAAACTTCCTGGGATTAGAGCTCTGAAATTGCTGCTGTTGACGGGGTTGTGCACAAAGGACACCCTGTCATAACACAATGTCTGCACAAGGGCACCAGCGCTGAGTGGGTTTCAGGGACAGAAACCTATGGGATGCCATGGAAAGAACAGAGTTCTGATGGTCCCGGGTCTGAATGCCACCAGCAAAAGGGAAACTGGTGTCTTCAAAGCTGACACAATCCAGGGGGATGTAAAAGACTCTGCTGTGACCTAAGGGTGGGGTCAGGGTGGGTCCTCTTTTGGTCTACGCCTCCGTGATGGTAAATACGAAATCTCAGCTAAGATACTCAAGCCCACCTTCAGCTGACGTGTAACCAATCAAGAAAGGCATTGCAGAGCTCCCCTTTCTGCTTTTAGGGATTGCAGATGAGTCAAAGTGGAGCACAAACTCATGTTCTAGTGCCAAGGTGTTCATTGACACCAGCGGCACCAAGGCAGTGCCCTCAAGTCCCCAAAATACATGAAAGATCTCCTCACTGTGGGTGGAATCATGGAATCCTTAAGGTTGGAAAGACCTCCAGGATTATGGAGTCCAACCTTTTAACCAGTACCACAAAGCCCACTAGATGGAAAGTCAGTGGGGAAAAGGAGAAGAGGAATTGTGCCCAAATAAGAGCAAAGAACTGAAAGGAAACCCTAATTCCTATCACGTGAGAAGGAGGCATTAAATGCACCCCTTTCTTGACTCCATATTATGGATTTACTTCCATACATTACAAAGGACATACAGCCCATTTTGTGGCTGATCCACACAGGAAAAGGAATCCTGAAGGCAACAGGGACCTCTTGCAGGTGTCCCCTTCATTTGAAAACCTGGCTCCATCACGACTCCTGCAGATG